>NC_079228.1:8722096-8950784 GCF_029633865.1 Lampris incognitus
CAGTACATCCATCAGGTATCTTCTGAGCTGACCACTGATATTTTTGATTTTTATCCAAAAATTTAGAATAAAATGCTTCAACTGCTGAGTTTTGCCTGTTCTCATGCAGAAGGACCTTGCAGTTTCTCCTCCATGAAGGTTTCATCTATTCAACTATTGATGAGGACCACTTCAAGTCCATTTGATAACCTAGAAATAACACGGGTAATGTTTCCATGTACCTTTCCCTCATGGTATTAAGTGATATGCCTGATTTCTAAATTATCGTGATATCACAATTTACTCCCCAGTATTGTCCCGGTTATCTCCTTTTTCTCCCCAGGAGGAGCTGGAGGGCGTTGCTGGGGAGAGGGACGTCTGGAGTGCCCTACTTAGCTTGCTGCCACCGTGACCCGATCCTGGAGAAGCGGCTGATGATGAATGAATGAATGAATGAATGAATGAACATCTCGTTTTTGTTTCACAGATGATGATCTGACATGTTTTATTAATTTCTACAAAGATTATAATCCCATGCCTTTACAAACGTATTGTTTGTAGTTCTTTTTTAAAATATTGTATTATACTGATTTCCAGGCATCCTTACGGTAGTCTTTTGAACATTGTTGGTAGTAGTTGTGCACAACTGTTTTTTTCCGGACATAAGTTTTTGTTCTATTCCACGAAATAGGAACGGAGTTAAATATATGCGTGGTGAACTGAATCACTAACGAGACTGCACGTGAAGAATGTGTGCAAAGTGTGGGTCAGAGTCTGTGCCTGTCGCGAGCAGGGGCTGATTTGCATCAGAGCTCTTGAACTGACCGGGATTCACACTTGCGTTGTCGTGGAACTCTCTTCTGTAATTCATTGGGTCGCTCCCACAACACATCAAGCGCACCACCGTACGTAGGCCTACCAGTATCTCGGGTTTAAGTTATAGTAAAGAGCTCCAGTTTATTTTATTTGACTGGGTGCACTCATTTTTGGGAATTACTGGTTGATGTTTTAAGATAATATAAATAATATTCAAGGGGTCAGTGTTTAAAGGGTTTCAAAGTTAAGAGGGTTAACATGTTTTTTTTTCTTCTTTTCTTTGGAAGTGATTTGAGTTGATTAACTATAGACCAATTCAGTGTCTTGTATAGGTAAAACACCCCTCTAATTACAAGGGTCATGGGATTATAATTTTACTGTATTACAGTACATCTTGTGAATCACTATACATGTTATTTTTGAGTAACCCAATTCTTTTGTGTTTGAATTCTATGGGTCAGGTGGTTTCTCTAAAACACCTTGTGGGGTTATAGAAGATATATTCCTGTCACACTTTTATATCCTGGGAGGCAGTTAGACACATAGTAGTGTTCCTAGTCACTCCAGGCGGAGGCACCGCGCTAAGCATCACTGAGGGTAACACTCTGTCCTCTCAGATTAGAAGGGACATTGGAAGGGGGTTACATTTTGGAAATATGTACGATGATGTTTGAGCAAAATAAATCATCCATTCAAGAGGACAGTTATGTTGAGGACCTACCTGTGAAGGAGGCTGCCCTTTCACCTGTCCCAAGTGGGCACAGCAGGACCAGTGAGTAGGGGCCTCAGCAGAACAGACGACCTAAGGTCTTCACATGTGATCGACTTGGCTCACCAGCTTGCTGCAGTTTGAGGACACCGCCACATCATACAATCTTTAAGGTGCCATGGACACAGACTGTGCAGCCAGACTACTACCAGCAACCCTGTGGACATGGACGGCAGGAACATTGTTATCACACTCGAGTCACCACACATCGCTGGACTGTGTTAAGTGTATGTAGCTAAATGGAGGCTGTAGGTAACACAGACCAAAAGAGAATGTGAAGGACTCTGGGTATTGACCCATATGAAAAAATGTACCAGAAGAGTTCCAGTCTGTAACCAAACTGTGAAAGTGACTGAAAAGAACTGAATGTATCAAAGGAGTTCCAGTCTGTAAACCAGTGTTTTGTACATGGTTGGTGGTATTCGAGCACTTCAGGTTAAAGGTAATGATGTTGAGGAGAACATTAATGTTGAGGGGTAGTATGTGACCGATGGAATAATGTTCATTACCAGCATTTCATGTTATATTTTATCTTATGTTTAAAATGTTTGTCGTCAGCTGCAGCAGTTTGAGAACAGCAATTCCTGTTTCCATGTGTTTTGTGTTGATAATGTCACCCCAGTCCGACTCGAGTCCTGAATTTCTGGACTCGTGACTCGACTTGGACTTAAGCACTGATGACTCGGACTCTGTTGTGCTCGATCCAATACACCACAGACTCGAACACTGGGGACTCGACTCGGACTCGAGGTTTAGTGACTAGACTACAACACTGGTGTGTGTGTACATGCTTGCGAGTGCATTAGTTTGGCTATTACGTCACAACGTAAATAAACTCCCTCTGAAGTGGTGACAGCTGTGTCAGTTTTGTTTAATGTAGACCTTTTTTATTTGTATGTCAGCTGTTTTACGGTGCCAGAGTAGCGCACTGGTGCCCATGTTGGAACTCGACTCAGATTCAACCTTGATGACTCGGACTCAGACTGGGGTAATGGGGCCTGACTCGAATTAGACTCGGAACCGATCTGGAACACTGGGGACTCGAGACTCGATTCGGACTCGAGGTTTAGTGACTCGACTACAACACTGTCACCCTAACACCAGCAGCACTGAGTAGTTGTAGTTACCAGACGGTTCCAGCAGGGGCAATGTAGCGCTGTTGTGCTCAGTGCCGTCTTTTGTGCAGCGCCGTGTGGTCAGAGAGAGTCTGGCCAACTGTCTACATCGGCGCCATATTGCCTACCAACTGGTAGACGGCGCCATGCGCGCTCTTCAAAATCGGGCTGACTTCATGATCTGTCAAGCTGCTCTTTCAAAGAAATAAGGGAAAACAGAGACGGGTTGCCGGAGAGGTTCTCAGGCGCGGTGGGCGTGGCTATGGTGCGGTAGGCGTGGCAAACGTAGCGGCGGGCATAATGGGAAGGACGCTGGTACCTTTCGAGTGTTGTGAGTGAAGTTGGAGTCAGCGTGAGTGAACTGGACGGTACTGGTGGTAACTAGATATACCTAGAACATGCGATGATCCAGGGGGCGCACCGGACCGACCGTGAATCTTTGTTTCGTCAAACGACGTAACAATGGAGGACACATTGGCCTAGAGCAGTGATACTCAACCCGAGGCTCCTTTAAGACTAATTGTGGATCTTTAAGTCCTACTTAAAAAATAAATAAAAACTAAAAAATATTGTCAGCAGAATTCATCAACGTTTCATTCTCGTTCATTCGCAAGACACATCAATCTATTACGCTCCCACCCCTCAACCACCTGAACTACCAATTAGCCCATTGGAGTATATGGAGATACACACGAAAGCAAATGTTTTTATTTGCAGTAACATGTATTTTATGTTTGACCTCTGACCCTCTGTGTCTATTGGTTGTGTATGTTGTATAAATGTCCGCGCGCTACTCTGGTGCGCGCCCTTGGAAGAAGACAGAGCAAGAGGGTCACTCATGTGTTTTCGTGCCTGCTTAACGCAGTCGTTTTGTAATGTTACTACGGTCTAGCAAATAAAAGAGGAAGACCAAGATGCACCTTGATCGTTGTGGTGTAACGTGCATGGATAAGTAGACACGTTGGTCCTTGACTAACGGGTCGGACCCTTTAGTCGACTGGTTAATGTTGTCGCTTGCGGTGTGGGAGACACGGGTTCGCGTCCCGGTTGTGACGACGATATCCCGGACTGCCCCCCCCGAATTCGCTACAATATTTCAGTTATCCTGTAGATACACGAGAACAACAGTATAAGTTCCACTTGGGAAAGGGGACAGATAAGCAGCATTAAGAGGAAAGAAATGGAGATATGGCAGAAACGCTGGGCGGAAGACCAGAAAAGTAAGGGGTTGTGGTGATACACATTTGAGGGTAGATTCACCAGGGGCTGCTGCTCCTTTAAGGCAGATATTTCAGAGTGCTGACGTAGGCACTGTTTCCGGTTTCCGGGGTGAGCCATGTTTTGCAGCAGCCTAGCGGTTAGCCGGTTGCCACGGGAGATTGTGCTGCATCGGTGTTGTTTTGTGTGGCGAGTAAACGGAAGTGACTCGACTCGATCTCTCCGTCTCCTCATTCCTGCATTCCTGCAGGTTATTACACAATACCAAAATCTGTCACAACAATGAGCTATAAATAAAGGAACAGAAGGGAGGAAATCATAGTGAGACTGATTGGATCAGACAGGATTAAATGGCACGTTGTTTATAATGGGGAAAGGGACGATGGTAAGTGTGAGAACTGTGGAGTAAAAAAAACGCTGAACATGTAATATTGCGTTATAACATGTATGAAGTGGAAAGAGAAAGGTTACAGTCCGAGAGGCGGGACGGGAGTGGAATCTGATGAGGATACTGGGAACAGAAGGAGAGGAAGAGGGGAGTAAAATCACCAGGAAGGCACTCTGTAATTTCTTAAGTTACACAAGGTTGATGGGAAGAAATAAGGTGAAATGACATGATATTACCCACTCTTGTACAGTAGGTGGCGGTATGCACCTTAAAGCTGTTTCCGAGCCACCATTACACCGAGAGAAGAAGAAGAAGCAGCAGCCGATAACATATCACTTCAGATCAACTGTTGTTGTTCACAGGTGTGTTAAATGTGTATATGTGCTCTGGGAAGTATCAGTATTATGGTATATCCGTGTATTGTGGAGTAAAGACGGATAAGCTAACGATGCTAACGTCATGAAATGCTAACCGATTTGTTGTGTGGAGGGAAACAGAGCGGACACTGTGCTACATCGACCTTTTACGTTATATTCTTTTTACGTTATTTTCAGACAAGATATAGGATGAGACGGTACCGTTTATATCGATATAGTTTGTTGTGTAAAATACATAACCTGTAAACGACCCTCTAGTGTCACTGGTTGTTTGTGATTTGAGGGACTTTTATTTTGAAAACCGCAAACGGAAGTAGAGACATCAGGCGGGGTTCTGTCAGTAATCCTTTGTCATTCAATGAAAATGTGAACGTTTCTCTGAATCTTGTAAGAAGAATTTCCCTCGTTATTACTGGATTGATTACAAGGTATTTAATGTGCCTTTTTTCTGTAATCTGATGGTATTGATTTCGTTTTGTACCTGTTCTATATTTTGCTGGATATAACTCAAACGTTACTCTTTAGAGAGTGGTGATTTCTTTGCTAGTAAACCTGATTTCTAATGCCTGGCTAGGCAACGTCATTCTACATTGGGTACTGCTCTGCGCAGCATGCATGCTCATTGGAAGTTTATTTTTCTGTAGATTGTGGGAAGAGAAGTTGCATCTTATTTTGGTTAGCCCCCAGTTGGAGAGAGAGAACAAGGTATGTCATATTGTCTTGTTTTCAGTGGGATAGGATTGTGTATTTGTTCTACTGTAGGCTATTTTTCTGTGTGACTGACCTAATTTACTGCACTGTTCAAGAAAAGCCATTAATGTAAAGAAAATTCTATGTTGATGTTTGGATTGTATATTGTTATTTATAAGAGATCTAAGAGTATTTTCTGTTTTTTCATCTCAGCTCTTACGTTGTTGATTGTTAAATAAACACATGTAACATCAGTAAAAAAGAGTACGACCATCTGCCTTCTGGGGACGCTACATAACCCGTTTCTAACACGAGGGGCGTCCTGATGGACGACCTAGACGAGGTGGGGCGAGGTTCTTAACGCGTTTCTTGCCATTTTGACCGCCGCTGTTTTTAAACTATATTCTGTCAAGATAGATACCCAGTTGAGATATTAATGCAGTACATATGTTAGTATGTCTGTTAAGGAACTAACTGGCACCAAAATTAACATTTTAATAACTTTTAAAACCGTTTTTCAAACAAATTAAAATGTCCGCCGTCCAACGCCTGTAAGCACTGCAACACCTCGGTGGTTCATGTTGCGTCTGAAATGGCAGCTGTTACCAGACATGTTGGCAATAATCACAAATCAAGTTTAGACCATTTCTCTGTACTGGGGAACGCTAGTGTGTTTCTAGGACAGAGCAGCGAACCCCCCCCCCCCCAAAAAAAAGAAAAAAAGTTTATTTACAATAAACAGGTATACAATTACCATACAGAGGAAAAACAAAACGGATTTGTACAGAAAAGGGGAGTTCAGTGTCGACTCGTTTTAAGTCCTATCAGAGTTCATATAAAATGTACTGGATTTAAAATATCACAAGTCTTTATACACACCTTGATTTTCAGTGAAGGTGCCATACTACTGGAGTTCAACAACAAGTGGATGAAAGCAGGGTTTGGAGTCAGACCATTTATTTTTGTGGATGTGGAATTTACCAAGAATAACCGAAAGCTGAATTACATAAGTATTATTGTTTTCCGTCCCATAAAACACAAAATATAACATCACATCAAATACATTAATCTGTCCCTTAGTACCCACTTTACCATTTACAAAGTCTTGCATGTCAATCTCGGTAATAGGCTAAATGTTCAGTTGCAAGTCAAAGCCACATGTGAGATGTCACGAGAACTTGTATTAAAACAGATTAAACGGATCAAAATAAAAAGTAAAGACGGTGTTTCCTTCCCTGTTTTAAAATATACTGCTGCTACACAATATATCAACATGCAAATGAAACTTCGCAAAGGACATGACGCGACAAACACACGTCATAGTGACATGACGCGCACGATCACGTGCAAGTTCCGAGCGGTCATTTTGACCACTCGTGGTCGTTTTAAGTAGATCCTATAGCATTATTTATTTATTTGTTGCAATTGATCTAAAACTCAAATACCAATATATGCAGATTTAGTAGATTTCAGGGAGCGGCTGGTCTGTATCTTTTTTTCCACAAAGTTTTTAAACTGAATGCGGTTTGCATTCTGTGAGATGGGTCTATTTTTATTTAACAGAGTCCATTTTAGATTATTTTTCATTTGCATGTTGATGTATTTTGCAGCTGTATATTTTAAAACAGGGAAGGAAACCCTGTCTTTGCATTTTATTATTATTATTTATTGTAAGGGCTGTTATAGCTATCCTGATAAACTAAATAAAAGAGAAGAGCCTTGTGGCTGACACATGTTCCACTTGTCTGTTTGGTCCAAGAATTATTCTTCCTTCGCGTTTTAAGTATTTATTTAAACTTGCTTGAAGACATACAGTGAAATACTGAACTGCACCCAAGAAATAACAACTTTTAACCTGACCTAATACACGTATACACAAGGCACGAATACACGTAGGCTATGCACGGTCAGAAAAACCGTGTGGCTCCACTCTTCCATTCTAGGCAACGCCCCCTTCCGATTACTTCCTCTTCCGGAGTGCGTTAACCCAGGAACACCCTTCTCCAGTTCTTAAAGTGACATGCACCTATCTAAGACTACACAGCAAACTTAATACATACACAAAAAAGCAGTTACCTAAAGTATACGATGTGTAAAAAGTAAGTATTTAAACTAATTATTCTAATTACTAATTAAACCATTAAATATTAAACATTAGGAGACATTTGGCTCCTACATTACCGGCCCCTACTTGTTCTGATAATTCTAAAGCCTAGAACAATTACCATATCCATAACAAATTCATATCAAATTACATCAATACGTACAATGAACAGGCATTTGTATTATCAAACATCTGATGTTACAAAATATGAAAAGGAAGGGCTTGGTAAGCACACTGACCAATATTTCGCCAGTCAGCTTGACAGGTCCGTTTTCTGAAAGAAAAAAGAAACAGAGAGAGAGAGCCAGAGGTTACCAGCACATGGCTCATCGTGCGAGCTGTCTTTACCACCTGCTCATTTAGATTCCATGAGGAGACAGATCTTTGTGATGGGTCTGTCCAAGATGTTGGTCTCTGTCTTGATGCGAGCTCTGCGAACAAGCCCCGTCTTGTCTGGAATTGCTTCAGTGACTTTTCCCATAATCCATGAATTTCTTGGAGCACAGTCATCCGTCAGAAGAACCACATCGCCTTATGCAAAGTTTCTTGATGCTGTGGACCATCGTTGCCGCTTCTGGAGTGGAGTTAGGTACTCTTTTATCCATCTCTTCCAAAACAAATCTGACACATATTGTACCTGCCTCCATCTACGCCGTGAGTAGAGATCATCCTTGTCAAATAATCCTGTTGGTAATGATGGTTTCACCTTCAGCAGCAGGAGCTGATTGGGCGTCAGTGCCTCCAAGTCATTTGGGTCACTAGATGCCTTTGTGATAGGTCGGCTGTTGATGATTGACTCAGCCTCACATAAGACTGTGTGAAGGCTTTCTTCATCAAGGACTTGTTCTCTCACAGTGGAATTCAGCACCTTTCCAACTGATCTTTATTAACCACTCCCGCACTCCGCCATGATGAGAAGCTGTGGGAGGGTTAAATGTCCATTTAATCCCATATTGATGAAACAAATGCTGAAATTTGGAGGCGTTCCAGTCAGCAATGGCTGTCTTCAGCTCACGATTGGCCCCAACAAAGTTTGTCTCATTATCTGAACGAATCTCTTTCACTTGTCCCCTCCTTGCTATAAAGCGCTGGACTGCGTTTATGCACGAGTCTGTGTCCAATGATGAGGCAAGCTCAATCTAAACTGCACGAACAGCTAAACAAGTGAATATAACACCAAATCTCTTTGTGAGGCTTCTTCCACGTTTCACCTCAAATGGTCTGAAATAGTCCATCCCAGCTCTGGTGAAGGGTGGATCATCTGGTATCAACCGATCTCGCGGAAGATCATCCATTAGTTGTTTCCCAACTGTTCCATGTAAGCGACGGCATGTAACAGGAGTTTGAGATAACCTTTGGAATGGCTGTGTTGGCACTAGGGATCCAAAATCTCTGCCGCAGTTCGGAGAGCATATGATTGCGGCCTCCATGACCAGTTTCCTCATGGATCTGTCGTAGAACTTCAACAATGGGAAAGTCTCTAGACAGAATGACAGGCTGCTTACAACTTTCTGGCATAGCCACTCGACAGCCTTCCACCAACTCGCAACAGACCATCTTGAAACACAGGGTTCAGCTTTTCTTTTCTTTTTTTACATTTATTTCTGATTTTTCCCTTTTTCTCCCAATTTAGTGGCCAATCGATCCCTATTTTAATTCAAACACCCCCCCTCGTACTGCATGCGTTCGCCAACTGCATCTCTCCGGCCGGCAGTCTCGAAGGAGACGCCTCCCCACTTTCATGACAAGGCGAATCCAGGCCGAACCTTTTCCGACACACTCAGAGACGCATTCATGTGACGAACACAAGCCGACTCCGCCCCCCTCCCGAAGACAGCGTTGCCAATTATTGCTGCTTCGTCGAGTCCGGCCATAGTCGGATCTGACGAGACCGGGGTGTGAACCCCGGTCCCCAGTGGGCAACTGCATCGACACAAAGCCGATGCTTAGACTGCTACACCACCGTGGACCCTTAGGGTTCAGCTTTTACAAGTGGCTACTGCGCTTCACATTTTGTCCCTTGAGAAGACCTAAAATCTCATCAGAGAACTTCTGTTTCTGACAGAATTTGATCACGTCCTGTCCTGACACATGGATATGGCTGTTTCATCTGTAGCAACAGCTTTCAGGCAGTCATCCATGTAGAAATTCTTCAACACTGTCTCTACTACTTCAGCTTTGAACTACCCACTCTGGTCTTCAGCACACTTTCTCGGAGCAAAACTGGCACAGGTAGGTGAAGACGTAGCCCAAAACAACAGTACGGCCACTTTGTGCTCAGTCAAGGCTTGGTTATAGTCATCACCGATCCACCAAAGGAAACTGAGTAAATCAAAGTCGTCATCAGGCTCTCTAACCTGGTGGAACGTTGCGTGCACATCTGCCATGATTGCAACGTAGTCTGAATCGGATTACAACGCCAGTTAGACTACTGGTCATGTCTGGTCCTTGAAGAAGCTGCTCATTTAAGGATGTGCCCTGATAGGGTGCAGCGCAGTCGAACACAAGTCTCAGTTTCTGTTTCACTGGGTGGTGTACTGCATGGTGCAGTATATACCACACTTTCCCTTCCGTGTCAATTCTTCATTGGACAGCTGCACTGCATATCCATTTTGAATAAGCTGTTCCATGAAATCTGTGTATTCCTGTTGAAAGCAGGCATTCCTGATGAACTTCCACTGTAAGTTGTGTGCTCGCTGTTCAGCTATCTTGCGATTAGTTCTTTGCGCACCAGACACTCCCACTTTTATTGGCGGTGAATTGGTATTGTTTTAATGTTTTTTGATCAAATGTGATTGGACAATTCTCATGACTGTCAATCATCTCCACACCCACCACGACGCCTCGTCTTGACTGTCAATCATCCACCGTCTACGAACCCTGATGAACTCTATAGGCTACACTGTCCTTCTTAATAACTCTGTGGACATTAAAGCAGCTGTCAGGTGTGCTGCACCAAGGTAAATTGCACCCCCTCTCCTCAAAAAATAAAAAAATTAGCACCAGCCACCGCTGGTTTAAATACGCTGAGTGATACTGCGGTTTGTGTGACTGTTAAGTGGAAAGTAGTCTTTTGGGACCAAGGTAAGGTTTAAGAAGACCAGAGGAGAAAATTAGCAGCATAAATTCGGCCTACTAGTTTATGTTTTTTTTTTCATTGTGTTTTGCTCAGTGGTGTGTGGTATTGTCACAAACTGTAGTTGAAATAGAAAACATGTAAGTTTTTTTGACACAGGATACAGGTGCTCAGAAATGGACAAAGAGGATCAACAAGTGGGCAAAAGCAGGCAGACTGGCCAAGAAAAGGAAAGGTGTGTTAGCTGCTGATGAGCACTGACTAATTTCATGGACTATCGATGGTGTTTAGAAAATGAGTTGATATGTCATCTGTGTGGACTGTATGGAAAACGTGATACTTATGACTTGTTCCTGGCACAGAGGGCGACTCTTCTGATGATGCCGTGCACAGTGTCTCAGCTCCTGTCCACTGCAGAGGTCAATGGTGCTTTCCGTATTGGCGACTTGGAGCTCAACCAGGTAGGAAGAAATGAACAAAAACCTTAAACCTAAACTGCACAATGGCTAAGATCAAGTTGTGTGAACTTGTGAGTGTGTGTGTGAGTGTGTGTGTGTGTGTATGTGTTAAAATAGATATCTGTAGTGGGCGTTGTCAGAAGATGTGTTCCTTCGGAGGTCAAAATCCAGTACTCTGTGGATGACATGACTGGCCCACCTATAGACGTGACACAGTGGGTGAATTCAGAGGCGAGTACTTTCTACAAAGATGTGTCGAGAAATACTGCAAACATACTTGTCAAACATGTTTTTTTTTGTTCCTACCAGGCTCCAGGTGTGCCGTGCAGTTCAGATGTCCTTGGACAATATGTGAAGGTTATAGGAAGTCTCAGGAACATTAAGGTAGATGAAGGTATATTTTAGGTATTAAGTAAATATGAGTACGTCAGTAGTTTTTTTGTTTATTCAAATGATTATCATATGGCCTTGTTCCCGTATTCTACATTGTGCAACAAGTAGAATCTGTCGTACTTTGTTTTTTTAATAACATGGAGTAATTTTCCCTGAGAATTAGGGACAGAGATCACTGCTGGCAGGGAACGTCCGTCATGTTGAGGATCTCAATGAAATCACATCCCACATGTTGGAAGTTGTCCAAGCCCATATGCAGTGTTCCAGAAATGCTCATGAAAGGGTATTGGAGCCTGTGTTCATCTAAAAAGAAATCCTTTGAACTTTTACTTATGTGAAATCACTGACAAATCACTGACAAATGCTTGATGTTTTTTTTTTGTATTATTATTAGGTGGGTGACATGCATACCAACAGGATGGATATACCTGGAACGGTCCACAGTGACAGACATGTTGATGGTCTTTCTGAGGAGAAGGAAGCTTATGGTTTATCCACCATCCAGAGGCAGGTTAGTCCTGTGTTTCAGTTTGATAGGACACTTCTGCTTACATAATAGACACCACAAAGAGACTCAGCAATGGGGGGTCTGGGTGGCGTGGTGGTCTATTCCATTGCCTATCAACACGGGGATCGCTGGTTCCAATCCCCGTGTTATCTCCGGCTTGGTCGGGCGTCCCTACAGACCCAATTGACTGTGTCTGCGGGTGGGGAGCCAGATGTGGGTATGTGTCCTGGTTGCTGCAGTAGTGCCTCCTCTGCTTGGTCGGGGCGCCTGTTGGGCGGGAGGGGGATAGCGTGATCCTCCCATGCGATCCGTCCCCCTGGTGAAACTCCTCATTCTCAGGTGAAAAGAAGCGGCTGGCGACTCCACATGTATCGGAGGAGACGTGGTAGTTTGCAGCCCTCCCCGGATCGGCAGAGAGGGTGGAGCGGTGACCAGGATGGCTCGGAAGAGTGGGGTAATTGTCCGGATACAGCTGGGGAGAAAAAGGGGGGGGGGATGCTCAGCAATCATGTCAATACCAGCTGCCCTGAGGATTCAGTGTTACCATAAGCATCAACTGGCAATCCCCCACCACTAGCTCCTGTGGACTAGAAATGAAAACTGCTCCATAAATGTGTTGGACTGGAATTTGACTTTTTTTCTTGCCTTTTGTAAGGTATGGACGGCGATAAAGAGTTGCTCCCTCCATGATGGCATCCGTTTCATGGACTTGAGCATGGAGCTTGGGTTCCTCAGCAGCACATCCATCAGGTATCCTCTGAGCTGACCACTGATATTTTTGATTTTTATCCAAAAGTTAGAACAAAATGCTTCAACTGCTGAGTTTTGCCTGTTCTCATGCAGAAGGACCTTGCAGTTTCTCCTCCATGAAGGTCTCATCTATTCAACTATTGATGAGGACCACTTCAAGTCCATTTGATAACCTAGAGATCACACAGGTAATGTTTCCATGTACCTTTCCCTCATGGTATTAAGTGATATGCCTGATTTCTAAATTATCGTGATATCGCGATTTACTCCCCAGTATTGTCCCGGTTATCTCCTTTTTCTCCCCAGGAGGAGCTGGAGGGCGTTGCTGGGGAGAGGGACGTCTGGAGTGCCCTGCTTAGCTTGTTGCCACCGTGACCCGATCCTGGAGAAGCGGCTGATGATGAATGAATGAATGAATGAATATCTCGTTTTTGTTTCAGAGATGATGATCTGACATGTTTTATTAATTTATACAAAGATTATAATCCCATGCCTTTACAAACATATAGTTTGTAGTTCTTTTTTAAAATATTTTATTATACTGATTTCCAGGCATCCTTACGGTAGTCTTTCGAACATTGTTGGTAGTAGTTTTGCACAACTCCTGTTTTTTTCCGGAGATACGTTTTTGTTCTATTCCACGAAATAGGAACGGAGTTAAATATATGTGTGGTGAACTGAATCACTAACGAGACTGCACGTGAAGAGTGCGTGCAAAGTGCGGGCCAGAGTCTGTGCCTGTCGCGAGCAGGGGCTGATTTGCATCAGAGCTCTTGAACTGACCGGGATTCACACTTGCGTTGTCGTGGAACTCTCTTCTGTAATTCATTGGGTCGCTCCCACGACACATCAAGTGCACCACCGTACGTAGGCCTACCAGTATCTCGGGTTTAAGTTATAGTAAAGAGCTCCAGTTTATTTTATTTGACTGGGTGCACTCATTTTTGGGAATTACTGGTTGATGTTTTAAATAATATAAATCATATTCAAGGGGTCAGTGTTAAAAGGGTTTCAAAGTTTAGAGAGTTAACATGTTTCTTTTCTTTTCTTTGGAAGTGATTTGAGTTGATTAACTATAGACCAATTCAGTGTCTTGTATAGGTAAAACACCCCTCTAATTACAAGAGTCATGGGGTTATTATTTTACTGTATTACAGTACATCTTGTAAATCACTATACATGTTATTTTTGAGTAACCCAATTCTTTTGTGTTTGAGTTCTATGAGTCAGGTGGTTTATCTAAAACACCTTGTGGGGTTTTAGAAGATATATTCCTGTCACACTTTTATATCCTGGGAGACAGTTAGACACATAGTAGTGTTCCTAGTCACTCCAGGCGGAGGCACTGCGCTAAGCATCACTGAGGGTAACACTCTGTCCTCTCAGATTAGAAGGGGCATTGGAAGGGGGTTCCATTTTGGAAATATGTACGATGATGTTTGAGCAAAATAAATCATCCATTCAAGAGGACAGTTATGTTGAGGACCTAACTGTGAAGGAGGCTGCCCTTTCACCTGTCCCAAGTGAGCACAGCAGGACCAGTGAGTAGGGGCCTCAGCAGAACAGACGACCTAAGGTCTTCACATGTGATCGACTTGGCTCACCAGCTTGCTGGAGTTTGAGGACACCGCCACATCATACAATCTTTAAGGTGCCATGGACACAGACTGTGCAGCCAGACTACTACCAGCAACCCTGTGGACATGGACGGCAGGAACATTGTTATCACACTCACCACACATCGCTGGACTGTGTTAAGTGTATGTAGCTAAATGGAGGCTGTAGGTAACACAGCCCAAAAGAGAATGTGAAGGACTCTGGGTATTGACCCATATGAAAGAATGTACCAGAAGAGTTCCAGTCTGTAACCAAACTGTGAAAGTGACTGAAAAGAACTGAATGTATCAAAGGAGTTCCAGTCTGTAAACCAGTGTTTTGTACATGGTTGGTGGTATTCGAGCACTTCAGGTTAAAGGTAATGATGTTGAGGAGAACATTAATGTTGAGGGGTAGTATGTGACCGATGGAATAATGTTCATTACCAGCATTTCATGTTATATTTTATCTTATGTTTAAAATGTTTGTCGTCAGCTGCAGCAGTTTGAGAACAGTAATTCCTGTTTCCATATGTTTTGTGTTGATAATGTCACCCCAGTCCGACTCGAGTCTTGTTTTTGTGGAATCCTGACTCGACTTGGACTTGAGCACTGATGACTCGGACTCGAACACCGGGGACTCGAGACTCGACTCGGACTCGAGGTTTAGTGACTCGACTACAACACTGTCACCCTAACACCAGCAGCACTGAGTAGTTGTAGTTACCAGACGGTTCCAGCAGGGGCAATGTAGCGCTGTTGTGCTCAGTGCCGTCTTGTGGTCAGCTCCGTGTGGTCAGAGAGAGTCTGGCCAACTGTCTACACGGGCGCCACATTGCCTACCAACTGGTAGACGGCGCCATGCGCGCTCTTCAAAATCGCGCTGACTTCATGATCTGTCAAGCTGCTGTTTCAAAGAAATAAGGGAAAACAGAGACGGGTTGCCGGAGAGGTTCCCAGGCGCGGTGGGCGTGGCTATGGTGAGGTAGGCGTGGCAAACGCAGCGGCGGGCATGATGAGAAGGACGCGGGTACATTTCGAGTGTTGCGAGTGAAGTTGGAGTCAGCGGGAGTGAACTGGACGGTACTGGTGGTAACTAGATATACCTAGAACATGCGATGATCCAGGGGGCGCACCGGACCGACCGTGAATCTTTGTTTTTCGTCAAATGACGTAACAATGGAGAACACATTGGCCTAGAGCAGTGACACTCAACCCGCGGCTCCCTTTAGACTAATTGTGGTTCTTTTAAGTCCTACTTAAAAAAAAAAATCTTTAAAAATTACAAAACATTGTCAGCAGAATTCATCAACGTTTCATTCTCATTCATTCGCAAGACACATCAATCTATGACACCCCTCAACCCCATGAACAACCAATTAGCCCGTGTCAAACACCTGGAAACAAAATGCAAAAAAGTCATAAATGTATTACGAGCTGTGGCTGGCTGCTATTGGGGGGGGGGGGGCATAACTGGGGGCATAACTGCCCTGTAAATGTCATTACTTGACTTTTACAGGGCAGTTATGAGGTCAACAATAGATTTTGGTTGTGTAGTATAGGGAGCAGCAGCGAAGACTTCGTTACAAAACGTGGACAGACTACAGTATAGAGCACTAGAATATGTATAGGAGCTATTAAGTCAACCCCCAGTAATGAAGTACTAACAAAAGCAGGAGAGACACCACTGGAGTTAGGAAGAAAGAAACTCGCACTTGCATATTGGGTCAGATTAAAAGCAAGTGTGGAAGAAAACCATACAAAGAAGACATTACAGGATTGTTGAGAATATTCCAAGTTCCAGAAGTATGGGTTTGGGTGGGCAAGAGACGAAAGAGAGAGGACATATGGAATGGTGGCCTTAGAGTTCACCAGGTCCACCCCATTTAGCAGCGTACCTCCTGGGCTGTCCCCAGAAGTAAAGATAGACATGCGTATCCTGGAAAAGAAAAGAGAATGGCAAATGAATGAAGGGGGCGTTAAAACAAGTGTGTACCTGAGAGACAGTACAGGTATCCCAAAATCTACACAGATGGTTCCAATAGCAAACAGGAATATGTGTGAATTGGTGTGTATGTCCCTGAGTTTAAGATATATATTTCCAAAAGAATATCTGACCAGTTATCAGTATATACAGCAGAAAGAGTGGCAGTCATTATTGGGTTACAGTGGGTTGAAGAGGTCAGACCTGGTAGGGTGGTGATATGCACAGTTTCAATAGCAGTCTTGGAAAGTATACAGTCAACAAAAACTGTCAGAAAAGATTTAGTCATTGAAATTTACTATAATTTGCCAAGACTACACAGAGGTTGTATAGATGCATAATTCTGTTGGGTACCAGCACATGAGGGACTGAAAGGGAATAAGTGTGCAGATAAACTAGCAAAAAGGGAAATAGCAAAAGGAAATAACAGTATCAGTTCCACTTGGAAAAGGAGAGAGACAAGCAGCATTAAGAGGAAAGAAATGGAGATATGGCAGAAATGTTGGGAGGAACAGAAGGGAGGGAATCATAGTAACAAGACTGACTGGATCACACAGGATTAAATGGCACTTTGTTTATAATGGGGAAAAGGGACGGTGGTAAGTGTGAGAACTGTGGAGTTAAAGAAAACACTGAACATGTAATATTGCGTTATAACATGTATGAAGTGGAAAGAGAAAGGTTACAGTCGGAGAGGCGGGACGGGAGTGGAATCTGATGGGGATACTGGGAACAGAAGGAGAGGAAGAGGGGAGTAAAATCACCAGGAAGGCACTCTTTACTTTCTTAAGTGACACTGCAGATGGGTCTAATTTGAGAAATAAGGTAAAATGACATGATGTTACACACTCTTGTACAGTAGGTGGCGGTATGCACCTTAAAGGCGTTTGCGATCAGCTGTTATACCGAGAGAAGAAGAAGCAGAAGCAGACGACATATCACTTCATATCAACTGTTGTTGTTCACAGGTGTGTTACATGTGTATATGTGCTCTGGGAAGTATTAGTATTATGGTATGTCCGTGTATTGTGGAGTAATGAAGTTAATTACATGACGACGAATAAGCTAACGATGCTATCTTCGTGTAATGCTAACGGCGACGAATTAGCTAACGTTGCTAACGTCATGAAATGCTAATGGCGACGAATTAGCTAACGATGCTAACGTCATGTAATGCTAACCGATTTGTAGTGTTTACGGGAAACAGAGCCGCCACTGTGGTACATCGACCTTTTACGTTATATTCTTTTTGCGTTGTTTTCAGACAAGATATAGGATGAGACCGTCCGTTTATATCGATATAGTTTGTTGTGTAAAATACATAACCCGTTTCTAACACGTGGGGCGTCCTGATGGACGACCTAGACGAGGTGGGGCGAGGTTCTTAACACGTTTCTTGCCATTTTGACCTCCGCGGTTTTTAAACTATATTCTGTCAAGATAGATACCCAGTTGAGATATTAATGCAGTACATATGTTAGTATGTCTGTTAAAGAACTAACTGACACCAAAATTAACATTTTCACAACGTTTAAAACCGTTTTTCAAACAATTTAAAATGTCCGCCGTCCAACGCCTGTAAGCGCTGCAACACCTCAGTGGTTCATGGCGCGTCTGAAATGGCGGCTGTTACCAGACATGTTGGCAATAATCACAAATCAAGTTTAGACCATTTCCATGTACTGGGGAACGCTAGTGTGTTTCTAGGACAGAGCAGCGAACCCCCCCCCCCAAAAAAAAGAAAAAAAGTTTTTTTTACAATAAACAGGTATACAATTACCATACAGAGGGGAAAAAAACAAAACAAATGTGTACAGACAAGGGGAGTTCAGTGTCGACTCGTTTTAAGTCCTGTCAGAGTTCATATAAAATATACTTGATTTAAAATATCACAAGTCTTTATACACACCTTGATTTTCAGTGAAGGTGCCATACTACTGGAGTTCAACAACAGGTGGATGAAAGCAGGGTTTGGAGCCAGACCATTTAGATTTGTGGATGTGGAATTTACCAAGAATAACCGAAAATTGAATTATATAAGTAATATTGTTTACCGTCCCATAAAACACAAAATATAACATCACATCAAATACATTAATCTGTCCCTTAGTACCCACTTTACCATTTACAAAGTCTTGCATGTCAATCTCGGTAATAGGCTAAATGTTCAGTTGCAAGTCAAAGCCACATGTGAGATGTCACGAGAACTTGTATTAAAACAGATTAAACGGATCAAAATAAAAAGTAAAGACGGTGTTTCCTTCCCTGTTTTAAAATATACTGCTGCTACACAATATATCAACATGCAAATGAAACTTCGCAAAGGACATGACGCGACCAACACACGTCATAGTGACATGACGCGCACGATCACGTGCAAGTTAAGAGCGGTCATTTTGACCACCCATGGTCGTTTTAGGTAGATCCTATAGCATTATTTATTTATTTGTTGCAATTGATCTAAAACTCAAATACCAATATATGCAATTTTAGTAGAATTCAGGGAGCGGCTGGTCTGTATCTTTTTTCCACAAAGTTTTTAAACTGAATGCGGTTTGCATTCTGAGAGATGGGTCTATTTTTATTTAACAGAGTCCATTTTAGATCATTTTTCATTTGCATGTTGATGTATTTTGCAGCTGTATATTTTAAAACAGGGAAGGAAACCCTGTCTTTGCATTTTATTATTATTATTTATTGTAAGGGCTGCTATAGCTATCCTGATAAACTAAATAAAAGAGAAGAGCCTTGTGGCTGACACATGTTCCACTTGTCTGTTTGGTCCAAGAAATATTCTTCCTTCGCGTTTTAAGTATTTATTTAAACTTGCTTGAAGACATACAGTGAAATACTGAACTGCACCCAAGAAATAACAACTTTTAACCTGTCCTAATACACGTATACACAAGGCACGAATACACGTAGGCTATGAACGGTCAGAAAAACCGTGTGGCTCCACTCTTCCATTCTAGGCAACGCCCCCTTCCGATTACTTCCTCTTCCGGAGCACGTTAACCCAGGAACACCCTTCTCCAGTTCTTAAAGTGACATGCACCTATCTAAGACTACACAGCAAACTTAATACATACATAAAAAAGCAGTTACGTAAAGTATACGATGTGTAAAAAGTAAATATTTAAACTAATTATTCAAATTACTAACTAAACCATTAAATATTAAACATTAGGAGACATTTGGCTCCTACATTACCGGCCCCTACTTGTTCTGATAATTCTAAAGCCTAGAACAATTACCACATCCATAACAAATTCATATCAAATTACATGAATGAACGATGAACAGGCATTTGTATTATCAAACATCTGATGTTACAAAATATGAAAAGGAAGTGCTTGGTAAGCACGCAGTCCAATATTTTGCCAGTCAGCTTGACAGGTCCGTTTTCTGAAAGAAAAAAGAAACAGAGAGAGAGAGCCAGAGGTTTCCAGCACATGGCTCATCGTGCGAGCTGTCTTTACCACCTGCTCATTTAGATTCCATGAGGAGACAGATCTTTGTGATGGGTCTGTCCAAGATGTTGGTCTCTTGTCTTGATGCGAACTCTGCGAACAAGCCCCGTCTTGTCTGGAATTGCTTCAGTGACTTTTCCCATAATCTATGAATTTCTTGGAGCACAGTCATCCGTCAGAAGAACCACATCACCTTCTGCAAAGTTTCTTGATGCTGTGGACCATCGTTGCCGCTCCTGGAGTGGAGGTAGGTACTCTTTTATCCATCTCTTCCAAAACAAATATGACACATATTGTACCTGCCTCCATCTACGCCGTGAGTAGAGATCATCCTTGTCGAATAATCCTGGTGGTAATGATGGTTTCACCTTCAGCAGCAGGAGCTGATTGGGCGTCAGTGCCTCCAAGTCATTTGGGTCACTAGATGCCGTTGTGATAGGTCGGCTGTTGATGATTGACTCAGCCTCACATAAGACTGTGTGAAGGCTTTCTTCATCAAGGACTTGTTCTCTCACAGTGGAATTCAGCACCTTCCAACTGATCTTTATTAACCACTCCCGCACTCCGCCATGATGAGAAGCTGTGGGAGGGTTAAATGTCCATTTAATCCCATATTGATGAAACAAATGCTGAAATTTGGAGGCGTTCCAGTCAGCAATGGCTGTCTTCAGCTCACGATTGTCCCCAACAAAGTTTGTCTCATTATCTGAACGAATCTCTTTCACTTGTCCCCTCCTTGCTATAAAGCGCTGGACTGCGTTTATGCACGAGTCTGTGTCCAATGATGAGGCAAGCTCAATGTAAACTGCACGAACAGCTAAACAAGTGAATATAACACCAAATCTCTTTGTGAGGCTTCTTCCACGTTTCACCTCAAATGGTCCAAAATAGTCCATCCCAGCTCTGGTGAAGGGTGGATCATCTGGTATCAACCGATCTCGCGGAAGATCATCCGTTAGTTGTTTCCCAACTGTTCCATGTAAGCGACGGCATGTAACAAGAGTCTGAGAGAACCTTTGGAATGGCTGTGTTGGCACTAGGGATCCAAAATCTCTGCCGCAGTTCGGAGAGCATATGATTGCGGCCTCCATGACCAGTTTCCTCATGGATCTGTCGTAGAACTTCAACAATGGGAAAGTCTCTAGACAGAATGACAGGCTGCTTACAACTTTCTGGCATAGCCACTCGACAGCCTTCCACCAACTCGCAACAGACCATCTTGAAACACAGGGTTCAACTTTTCTTTTTTTTTACATTTATTTCTGATTTTTCCCCTTTTCTCCCAATTTAGTGGCCAATCGATCCCTATTTTAATTCAAACATCCCCCCTCGTACTGCATGCGTTCGCCAACTGCATCTCTCCGGCTGGCAGTCTCAAAGGAGACGCCTCCCCACTTTCGTGACAAGGCGAATCCAGGCCGAACCACTGCTTTTTCCGACACACAGAGATGCATTCATGTGACGAACACAAGCCGACTCCGCCCCCCTCCCGAAGACAGCGTTGCCAATTATTGGTGCTTCGTTGAGTCCGGCCATAGTCGGATCTGACGAGACCGGGGTATGAACCCCGGTCCCCAGTGGGCAACTGTATCGACACAAAGCCGATGCTCAGACTGCTACACCACTGTTGACCCTTAGGGTTAAGCTTTTACAAGTGGCTACTGCGCTTCACATTTTGTCCCTTGAGAAGAGCTAAAATCTCATCAGAGAACTTCTCTTTCTGACAGAATTTGATCACGTCCTGTCCTGACACATGGATATGGCTGTTTCATCTGTAGCAACAGATTTCAGGCAGTCATCCATGTAGAAATTTTTCAACACTGTCTCTACTACTTCAGCTTTGAACTACCTACTCTGGTCTTCAGCACACTTTCTTAGAGCAAAACTGGCACAGGTAGATGAAGACGTAGCCCAAAACAACAGTACAGTCACTTTGTGCTCAGTCAAGGCTTGGTTATAGTCATCACCGATCCACCAAAGGAAACTGAGTAAATCAAAGTCGTCATCAGGCTCTCTAACCTGGTGGAACGTTGCTTCCACATCTGCCATGATTGCAACGGAGTCTGAATCGGATTACAACGCCAGTTAGACTACTGGTCATGTCTGGTCCTTGAAGAAGCTGCTCATTTAAGGATGTGCCCTGATAGGGTGTAGCGCAGTCGAACACAAGTCTCAGTTTCTGTTTCACTGGGTGGTATACTGCATGGTGCGGTATATACCACACTTTCCCTTCCGTGTCAATTCTTCATTGGACAACTGCACTGCATAGCCCTTTTGAGTAAGCTGTTCCATGAAATCTGTGTATTCCTGTTGAAAGCAGGCATTCCTGATGAACTTCCACTGTAAGTTGTGTGCTCGCTGTTCAGCTATCTTGCGATTAGTTCTTTGCGCCCCAGACACTCCCACTTTTATTGGCGGTGAATTGGTATTGTTTTAATGTTTTTTGATCTAATGTGATTGGACAATTCTCATGACCGTCAATCATCTTCACACCCACCACGACGCCTCGTCTTGACTGTCAATCATCCACCATCTACGAACCCTGATAAACTCTATAGGCTACACTGTCCTTCTTAATAACTCTGTGGACATTAAAGCAGTTGTCAGGTGTGCTGCACCAAGGTAAATTGCTGCCCCCCCCAAAAAAAAATAAAGAAATAGCACCAGCCACTGCTGGTTTAAATGCGCTGAGTGATACTGGGGTTTGTGTGACTTTTAAGTGGAAAGTAGTCATTTGGGACCAAGGTAAGATTTAAGAAGACCAGAGTAGAAAATGTGCAGCATAAGTTTGGCCTACTAGTTTTTTTTTTTTTTCAAATTTTCATTGTGTTTTGCTCAGTGGCGTGTGATGTTGTCACAAACTGTAGTTGAAATAGAATACATTTAAGTTTTTTTGACACAGGATACAGGTGCTCAGAAATGGACAAAGAGGATCAACAAGTGGGCAAAAGCAGGCAGACCGGCCAAGAAAGGGAAAGGTGTGTTAGCTGCTGATGAGCACTGACTAATTTCATGGACTATCGATGGTGTTTAGAAAATGAGTTGATATGTCATCTGTGTGGACTGTATGGAAAACGTGATACTTATGACTTGTTCCTGGCACAGAGGGCGACTTCAGATAATGCCGTGCACAGTGTCTCAGCTCCTGTCCACTGCAGAGGTCAATGGTGCTTTCCGTATTGGCGACTTGGAGCTCAACCAGGTAGGAAGAAATGAACAAAAACCTTAAACCTAAACTGCACAATGGCTAAGATCAAGTTGTGTGAACTTGTGAGTGTGTGTGTGAGTGTGTGTGTATGTGTTAAAATAGATATCTGTAGTGGGCGTTGTCAGAAGATGTGTTCCTTCGGAGGTCAAAATCCAGTACTCTGTGGATGACATGACTGGCCCACCTATAGACGTGACACAGTGGGTGAATTCAGAGGCGAGTACTTTCTACAAAGATGTGTCGAGAAATACTGCAAACATCCTTGTTAAACATGTTTTTTTTGTTCCTACCAGGCTCCAGGTGTGCCGTGCAGTTCAGATGTCCTTGGACAATATGTGAAGGTTATAGGAAGTCTCAGGAACATTCAGGTAGATGAAGGTAGATTTTAGGTATTAAGTAAATATGAGTACGTCAGTAGTTTTTTTGTTTATTCAAATGATTATCATATGGCCTTGTTCCTGTATTCTACATTGTGCAACAAGTAGAATCTGTCGTACTTTGTTTTTTTAATAACATGGAGTAATTTTCCCTGAGAATTAGGGACAGAGATCACTGCTGGCAGGGAACGTCCGTCATGTTGAGGATCTCAATGAAATCACATCCCACATGTTGGAAGTTGTCCAAGCCCATATGCAGTGTTCCAGAAATGCTCATGAAAGGGTATTGGAGCCTGTGTTCATCTAAAAAGAAATCCTTTGAACTTTTACTTATGTGAAATCACTGACAAATCACTGACAAATGCTTGATGTTTTTTTTTGTATTATTATTAGGTGGGTGACATGCATACCAACAGGATGGATATACCTGGAACGGTCCACAGTGACAGACATGTTGATGGTCTTTATGAGGAGAAGGCAGCTTATGGTTTATCCACCATCCAGAGGCAGGTTAGTCCTGTGTTTCAGTTTGATAGGACACTTCTGCTTACATAATAGACACCACAAAGAGACTCAGCAATGGGGGGTCTGGGTGGCGTGGTGGTCTATTCCATTGCCTATCAACACGGGGATCGCTGGTTCCAATCCCCGTGTTACCTCCGGCTTGGTCGGGCGTCCCTACAGACCCAATTGGCTGTGTCTGCGGGTGGGGAGCCAGATGTGGGTATGTGTCCTGGTTGCTGCAGTAGCGCCTCCTCTGCTTGGTCGGGGCACCTGTTCGGGCGGGAGGGGGATAGTGTGATCCTCCCATGCGATCCGTCCCCCTGGTGAAACTCCTCATTCTCAGGTGAAAAAAAGTGGCTGGCGACTCCAAATGTATCGGTGGAGACGTGGTAGTTTGCAGCCCTTCTCGGATCGGCAGAAGGGGTGGAGCGGTGACCAGCATGGCTCGGAAGAGTGGGGTAATTGTCCGGATACAGCTGGGGAGAAAAAGGGGGGGGATGCTCAGCAATCACCTGTCAATACCAGCTGCCCTGAGGATTCAATGTTACCATAAGCATTAACTGGCAATCCCCACCACTAGCTCCTCTGGAGTAGAAATGAAAACTGCTCCATAAATGTGTTGGACTGGAATTTGACTTTATTTCTTGCCTTTTGTAAGGTATGGACGGCGATAAAGACTTGCTCCCTCCATGATGGCATCAGTTTCATGGACTTGAGCATGGACCTTGGATTCCTCAGCAGTACATCCATCAGGTATCTTCTGAGCTGACCACTGATATTTTTGATTTTTATCCAAAAATTAGAATAAAATGCTTCAACTGCTGAGTTTTGCCTGTTCTCATGCAGAAGGACCTTGCAGTTTCTCCTCCATGAAGGTTTCATCTATTCAACTATTGATGAGGACCACTTCAAGTCCATTTGATAACCTAGAAATAACACGGGTTATGTTTCCATGTACCTTTCCCTCATGGTATTAAGTGATATGCCTGATTTCTAAATTATCGTGATATCACAATTTACTCCCCAGTATTGTCCCGGTTATCTCCTTTTTCTCCCCAGGAGGAGCTGGAGGGCGTTGCTGGGGAGAGGGACGTCTGGAGTGCCCTGCTTAGCTTGCTGCCACCGTGACCCGATCCTGGAGAAGCGGCTGATGATGAATGAATGAATGAATATCTCGTTTTTGTTTCACAGATGATGATCTGACATGTTTTATTAATTTCTACAAAGATTATAATCCCATGCCTTTACAAACGTATTGTTTGTAGTTCTTTTTTAAAATATTGTATTATACTGATTTCCAGGAATCCTTACGGTAGTCTTTTGAACATTGTTGGTAGTAGTTGTGCACAACTGTTTTTTTCCGGACATAAGTTTTTGTTCTATTCCACGAAATAGGAACGGAGTTAAATATATGTGTGGTGAACTGAATCACTAACGAGACTGCACGTGAAGAGTGCGTGCAAAGTGTGGGTCAGAGTCTGTGTCTGTCGCGAGCAGGGGCTGATTTGCATCAGAGCTCTTGAACTGACCGGGATTCACACTTGCGTTGTCGTGGAACACTCTTCTGTAATTCATTGGGTCGCTCCCACGACACATCAAGCGCACCACCGTACGTAGGCCTACCAGTATCTCGGGTTTAAGTTATAGTAAAGAGCTCCAGTTTATTTTATTTGACTGGGTGCACTCATTTTTGGGAATTACTGGTTGATGTTTTAAGATAATATCAATAATATTCAAGGGGTCAGTGTTAAAAGGGTTTCAAAGTTAAGAGAGTTAACATGTTTTTTTTCTTCTTTTATTTGGAAGTGATTTGAGTTGATTAACTATAGACCAATTCAGTGTCTTGTATAGGTAAAACACCTCTCTAATTACAAGAGTCATGGGGTTATTATTTTACTGTATTACAGTACATCTTGTAAATCACTATACATGTTATTTTTGAGTAACCCAATTCTTTTGTGTTTGAGTTCTATGAGTCAGGTGGTTTCTCTAAAACACCTTGTGGGGTTTTAGAAGATATATTCCTGTCACACTTTTATATCCTGGGAGACAGTTAGACACATAGTAGTGTTCCTAGTCACTCCAGGTGGAGGCACCGCGCTAAGCATCACTGAGGGTAACACTCTGTCCTCTCAGATTAGAAGGGGCATTGGAAGGGGGTTACATTTTGGAAATATGTACGATGATGTTTGAGCAAAATAAATCATCCATTCAAGAGGACAGTTATGTTGAGGACCTACCTGTGAAGGAGGCTGCCCTTTCACCTGTCCCAAGTGAGCACAGCAGGACCAGTGAGTAGGGGCCTCAGCAGAACAGACGACCTAAGGTCTTCACATGTGATCGACTTGGCTCACCAGCTTGCTGCAGTTTGAGGACACCGCCACATCATACAATCTTTAAGGTGCCATGGACACAGACTGTGCAGCCAGACTACTACCAGCAACCCTGTGGACATGGACGGCAGGAACATTGTTATCACACTCGAGTCACCACACATCGCTGGACTGTGTTAAGTGTATGTAGCTAAATGGAGGCTGTAGGTAACACAGACCAAAAGAGAAGGTGAAGGACTCTGGGTATTGACCCATATGAATGAATGTACCAGAAGAGTTCCAGTCTGTAACCAAACTGTGAAAGTGACTGAAAAGAACTGAATGTATCAAAGGAGTTCCAGTCTGTAAACCAGTGTTTTGTACATGGTTGGTGGTATTCGAGCACTTCAGGTTAAAGGTAATGATGTTGAGGAGAACATTAATGTTGAGGGGTAGTATGTGACCGATGGAATAATGTTCATTACCAGCATTTCATGTTATATTTTATCTTATGTTTAAAATGTTTGTCGTCAGCTGCAGTAGTTTGAGAACAGCAATTCCTGTTTCCATATGTTTTGTGTTGACAATGTCACCCCAGTCCGACTCGAGTCTTGTTTTTGTGGAATCCTGACTCGACTTGGACTTGAGCACTGATGACTCGGACTCGAACACTGGGGACTCGAGACTCGACTCGGACTCGAGGTTTAGTGACTCGACTACAACACTGTCACCCTAACACCAGCAGCACTGAGTAGTTGTAGTTACCAGACGGTTCCAGCAGGGGCAACGTAGCGCTGTTGTGCTCAGTGCCGTCTTGTGGTCAGCTCCGTGTGGTCAGAGAGAGTCTGGCCAACTGTCTACACGGGCGCCATATTGCCTACCAACTGGTAGACGGCGCCATGCGCGCTCTTCAAAATCGGGCTGACTTCATGATCTGTCAAGCTGCTCTTTCAAAGAAATAAGGGAAAACAGAGACGGGTTGCCGGAGAGGTTCTCAGGCGCGGTGGGCGTGGCTATGGTGCGGTAGGCGTGGCAAACGTAGCGGCGGGCATGATGGGAAGGACGCTGGTACCTTTCGAGTGTTGTGAGTGAAGTTGGAGTCAGCGGGAGTGAACTGGACGGTACTGGTGGTAACTAGATATACCTAGAACATGCGATGATCCAGGGGGCGCACCGGACCGACCGTGAATCTTTGTTTCGTCAAACGACGTAACAATGGAGGACACATTGGCCTAGAGCAGTGATACTCAACCCGAGGCTCCTTTAAGACTAATTGTGGATCTTTTAAGTCCTACTTAAAAAATAAATAAAAACTAAAAAATATTGTCAGCAGAATTCATCAACGTTTCATTCTCATTCATTCGCAAGACACATCAATCTATTACGCTCCCACCCCTCAACCACCTGAACTACCAATTAGCCCATTGGAGTATATGGAGATACACACGAAAGCAAATGTTTTTATTTGCAGTAACATGTATTTTATGTTTGACCTCTGACCCTCTATGTCTATTGGTTGTGTATGTTGTATAAATGTCCGCGCGCTACTCTGGTGCGCGCCCTTGGAAGAAGACAGAGCAAGAGGGTCACTCATGTGTTTTCGTGCCTGCTTAACGCAGTCGTTTTGTAATGTTACTACGGTCTAGCAAATAAAAGAGGAAGACCAAGATGCACCTTGATCGTTGTGGTGTAACGTGCATGGATAAGTAGACACGTTGGTCCTTGACTAACGGGTCGGACCCTTTAGTCGACTGGTTAATGTTGTCGCTTGCGGTGTGGGAGACACGGGTTCGCGTCCCGGTTGTGACGACGATATCCCGGACTGCCCCCCCGAATTCGCTACAATATTTCAGTTATCCTGTAGATACACGAGAACAACAGTATAAGTTCCACTTGGGAAAGGGGACAGATAAGCAGCATTAAGAGGAAAGAAATGGAGATATGGCAGAAACGCTGGGCGGAAGACCAGAAAAGTAAGGGGTTGTGGTGATACACATTTGAGGTTAGATTCACCAGGGGCTGCTGCTCCTTTAAGGCAGATATTTCAGAGTGCTGACGTAGGCACTGTTTCCGGTTTCCGGGGTGAGCCATGTTTTGCAGCAGCCTAGCGGTTAGCCGGTTGCCACGGGAGATTGTGCTGCATCGGTGTTGTTTTGTGTGGCGAGTAAACGGAATTGACTCGACTCGATCTCTCCGTCTCCTCATTCCTGCATTCCTGCAGGTTATTACACAATACCAAAATCTGTCACAACAAAGAGCTATAAATAAAGGAAGAGAAGGGAGGAAATCATAGTGAGACTGATTGGATCACACAGGATTAAATGGCACGTTGTTTATAATGGGGAAAGGGACGATGGTAAGTGTGAGAACTGTGGAGTTAAAGAAAACGCTGAACATGTAATATTGCGTTATAACATGTATGAAGTGGAAAGAGAAAGGTTACAGTCCGAGAGGCGGGACGGGAGTGGAATCTGATGAGGAAACTGGGAACAGAAGGAGAGGCAGAGGGGAGTAAAATCACCAGGAAGGCACGCTTTACTTTGTTAAGTGACACAAGGTTGATGGGAAGAAATAAGGTGAAATGACATGATGTTACCCACTCTTGTACAGTAGGTGGCGGTATGCACCTTAAAGCTGTTTCCGAGCCACCATTACACCGAGAGAAGAAGAAGAAGCAGCAGCCGATAACATATCACTTCAGATCAACTGTTGTTGTTCACAGGTGTGTTAAATGTGTATATGTGCTCTGGGAAGTATCAGTTTTATGGTATATCCGTGTATTGTGGAGTAAAGACGGATAAGCTAACGATGCTAACGTCATGAAATGCTAACCGAGTTGTAGTGTGGAGGGAAACAGAGCGGACACTGTGGTACATCGACCTTTTACGTTATATTCTTTTTGCGTTATTTTCAGACAAGATATAGGATGAGACGGTACCGTTTATATCGATATAGTTTGTTGTGTAAAATACATAACCTGTAAACGACCCTCTAGTGTCACTGGTTGTTTGTGATTTGAGGGACTTTTATTTTGAAAACCGCAAACGGAAGTAGAGACATCAGGCGGGATTCTGTCAGTAATCCTTCGTCATTCAATGAAAATGTGAACGTTTCTCTGAATCTTGTAAGAAGAATTTCCCTCGTTATTACTGGATTGATTACAAGGTATTTAATGTGCCTTTTTTCTGTAATCTGATGGTATTGATTTCGTTTTGTACCTGTTCTATATTTTGCTGGATATAACTCAAACGTTACTCTTTAGAGAGTGGTGATTTCTTTGCTAGTAAACCTGATTTCTAATGCCTGGCTAGGCAACGTCATTCTACATTGGGTACTGCTCTGCGCAGCATGCATGCTCATTGGAAGTTTATTTTTCTGTAGATTGTGGGAAGAGAAGTTGCATCTTATTTTGGTTAGCCCCCAGTTGGAGAGAGAGAACAAGGTATGTCATATTGTCTTGTTTTCAGTGGGATAGGATTGTGTATTTGTTCTACTGTAGGCTATTTTTCTATGTAACTGACCTAATTTACTGCACTGTTCAAGAAAAGCCATTAATGCAAAGAAAATTCTATGTTGATGTTTGGATTGTATATTATTATTTATAAGAGATCTAAGAGTATTTTCTCTTTTTTCATCTCAGCTCTTACGTTGTGGATTGTTAAATAAACACATTAAACATCAGTAAAAAAGAGTACGACCATCTGCCTTCTGGGGACGCTACATAACCCGTTTCTAACACGTGGGGCGTCCTGATGGACGACCTAGACGAGGTGGGGCGAGGTTCTTAACACGTTTCTTGCCATTTTGACCGCCGCTGTTTTTAAACTATATTCTGTCAAGATAGATACCCAGTTGAGATATTAATGCAGTACATATGTTAGTATGTCTGTTAAGGAACTAACTGGCACCAAAATTAACATTTTAATAACTTTTAAAACCGTTTTTCAAACAATTTAAAATGGCCGCCGTCCAACGCCTGTAAGCACTGCAACACCTCGGTGGTTCATATTGCGTCTGAAATGGCGGCTGTTACCAGACATGTTGGCAATAGTCACAAATCAAGTTTAGACCATTTCTCTGTACTGGGGAACGCTAGTGTGTTTCTAGGACAGAGCAACGAACCCCCCCCCAAAAAAAGAAAAAAAGTTTATTTACAATAAACAGGTATACAATTACCATACAGAGGAAAAACAAAACGGATTTGTACAGAAAAGGGGAGTTCAGTGTCGACTCGTTTTAAGTCCTTTCAGAGTTCATATAAAATGTACTTGATTTAAAACATCACAAGTCTTTATACACACCTTGATTTTCAGTGAAGGTGCCATACTACTGGAGTTCAACAACAAGTGGATGAAAGCAGGGTTTGGAGCCAGACCATTTAGTTTTGTGGATGTGGAATTTACCAAGAATAACCGAAAACTGAATTATATAAGTAATATTGTTTTCCGTCCCATAAAACACAAAATATAACATCACATCAAATACATTAATCTGTCCCTTAGTACCGACTTTACCATTTACAAAGTCTTGCATGTCAATCTCGGTAATAGGCTAAATGTTCAGTTGCAAGTCAAAGCCACATGTGAGATGTCACAAGAACTTGTATTAAAACAGATTAAACGGATCAAAATAAAAAGTAAAGACGGTGTTTCCTTCCCTGTTTTAAAATATACTGCTGCTACACAATATATCAACATGCAAATGAAACTTCGCAAAGGACATGACGCGACCAACACACGTCATAGTGACATGACGCGCACGATCACGCGCAAGTTCCGAGCGGTCATTTTGACCACTCGTGGTCGTTTTAAGTAGATCCTATAGCATTATTTATTTATTTGTTGCAATTGATCTAAAACTCAAATACCAATATATGCAGTTTTAGTAGATTTCAGGGAGCGGCTGGTCTGTATCTTTTTTTCCACAAAGTTTTTAAACTGAATGCGGTTTGCATTCTGTGAGATGGGCCTATTTTTATTTAACAGAGTCCATTTTAGATTATTTTTCATTTGCATGTTGATGTATTGTGCAGCTGCATGTTTTAAAACAGGGAAGGAAACACTGTCTTTACATTTTATTATTATTATTTATTGTAATGGCTGCTATAGATATCCTGATAAACTAAATAAAAGAGAAGAGCCTCATGGCTGACACATGTTCCACTTGTCTGTTTGGTCCAAGAATGATTCTTCCTTCGCGTTTTAAGTATCTATTTAAACTTGCTTGAAGACATACAGTGAAATACTGAACTGCATCCAAGAAATAACAACTTTTAACCTGACCTAATACACGTATACACAAGGCATGAATACACGTAGGCTATGAACGGTCAGAAAAACCGTGTGGCTCCACTCTTCCATTCTAGGCAACGCCCCCTTCCGATTACTTCCTCTTCCGGAGCACGTTAACCCAGGAACACCCTTCTCCAGTTCTTAAAGTGACATGCACCTATCTAAGACTACACAGCAAACTTAATACATACACAAAAAAGCAGTTACCTAAAGTATACGATGTGTAAAAAGTAAATATTTAAACTAATTATTCTAATTACTAATTAAACCATTAAATATTAAACATTAGGAGACATTTGGCTCCTACATTACCGGCCCCTACTTGTTCTGATAATTCTAAAGCCTAGAACAATTACCACATCCATAACAAATCCATATCAAATTACATCAATACGTACAATGAACAGGCATTTGTATTATCAAACATCTGATGTTACAAAATATGAAAAGGAAGTGCTTGGTAAGCACACTGACCAATATTTCGCCAGTCAGCTGGACAGGTCCGTTTTCTGAAAGAAAAAAGAAACAGAGAGAGAGAGCCAGAGGTTTCCAGCACATGCCTCATCGTAGGAGCTCAGTCTCTACCACCTGCTCATTTAGATTCCATGAGGAGACGGATCTTTGTGATGGGTCTGTCCAAGATGTTGGTCTCTGTCTTGATGCGAACTCTGCGAACAAGCCCCGTCTTGTCTGGAATTGTTTCAGTGACTTTTCCCATAATCCACGAATTTCTTGGAGCACAGTCATCCGTCAGAAGAACCACATCACCTTCTGCAAAGTTTCTTGATGCTGTGGACCATCGTTGCCGCTCCTGGAGTGGAGGTAGGTACTCTTTTATCCATCTCTTCCAAAACAAATATGACACATATTGTACCTGCCTCCATCTATGCCGTGAGTAGAGATCATCCTTGTCGAATAATCCTGGTGGTAATGATGATTTCACCTTCAGCAGCAGGAGCTGATTGGGCGTCAGTGCCTCCAAGTCATTTGGGTCACTAGATGCCTTTGTGATAGGTCGGCTGTTGATGATCGACTCAACCTCACATAAGACTGTGTGAAGGCTTTCTTCATCAAGGACTTGTTCTCTCACAGTGGAATTCAGCACCTTTCCAACTGATCTTATTAACCACTCCCGCACTCCGCCATGATGAGAAGCTGTGGGAGGGTTAAATGTCCATTTAATCCCATATTGATGAAACAAATGCTGAAATTTGGAGGCGTTCCAGTCAGCAATGGCTGTCTTCAGCTCACGATTGGCCCCATCAAAGTTTGTCTCATTATCTGAACGAATCTCTTTCACTTGTCCTCTCCTTGCTATAAAGCGCTGGCCTGCGTTTATGCACGAGTCTGTGTCCAATGATGAGGCAAGCTCAATGTAAACTACGCGAACAGCTAAACAAGTGAATATAACGCCAAATCTTTTTGTGAGGCTTCTTCCACGTTTCACCTCAAATGGTCCAAAATAGTCCATCCCAGCTCTGGTGAAGGGTGGATCATCTGGTATCAACCGATCTCGCGGAAGATCATCCATTAGTTGTTTCCCAACTGTTCCATGTAAGCGACGGCATGTAACAAGAGTCTGAGAGAACCTTTGGAATGGCTGTGTTGGCACTAGGGATCCAAAATCCCTACCGCAGTTCAGAGAGCATATGATTGCGGCCTCCATCTCCAGTTTCCTCATGGATCTGTCATAGAACTTCAACAATGGGAAAGTCTCCAGACAGAATGACAGGCGGCTTACAACTTTCTGGCATAGCCACTCGACAGCCTTCCACCAACTCGCAACAGACCATCTTGAAACACAGGGTTCAGCTTTTCTTTTTTTTTACATTTATTTCTGATTTTTCCCTTTTTCTCCCAATTTAGTGGCCAATCGATCCCTATTTTAATTCAAACACCCACCCTCGTACTGCCTGCGTTCACCAACTGCATCTCTCCGGCCGGCAGTCTCGAAGGAGACGCCTCCCCACTTTCATGACAAGGCGAATCCAGGCCGAACTACTGCTTTTTCCGACACACACAGAGATGCATTCATGTGACGAACACAAGCCGACTCCGCCCCCCTCCCGAAGACAGCGTTGCCAGTTATTGCTGCTTCGTCGAGTCCGGCCATAGTCGGATCTGACGAGACCGGGGTGTGAACCCCAGTCCACAGTGGGCAACTGCATCGACACAAAGCCGATGCTTAGACTGCTACACCACCGTGGACCCTTAGCGTTCAGCTTTTACAAGTGGCTACTGCGCTTCACATTATGTCCCTTGAGAAGAGCTAAAATCTCATCAGAGAACTTCTCTTTCTGACAGAATTTGATCACGTCTTGTCCTGACACATGGGTATGGCTGTTTCATCTGTAGCAACAGCTTTCAGGCAGTCATCCATGTAGACATTTTCAACACTGTCTCTACGACTTCAGCTTTGAACTACCCACTCTGGTCTTCAGCAAACTTTCTCAGAGCAAAACTGGCACAGGTAGGTGAAGACGTAGCCCAAAACAACGGTACAGTCACTTTGTGCTCAGTCAAGGCTTGGTTATAGTCATCACCGATCCACCAAAGGAAACTGAGTAAATCAAAGTCGTCATCAGGCTCTCTAACCTGGTGGAACGTTGCTTCCACATCTGCCATGATTGGAACGGGGTCTGAATCGGATTACAACGCCAGTTAGACTACTGGTCATGTCTGGTCCTTGAAGAAGCTGCTCATTTAAGGATGTGCCCTGATAGGGTGCAGCGCAGTCGAACACAAGTCTCAGTTTCTGTTTCACTGGGTGGTATACTGCATGGTGCAGTATATACCACACTTTCCCTTCCATGTCAATTCTTCATTGGACATCTGCACTGCATAGCCCTTTTGAATAAGCTGTTCCATGAAATCTGTTTATTCCTGTTGAAAGCAGGCATTCCTGATGAACTTCCACTGTAAGTTGTGTGCTCGCTGTTCAGCTATCTTACGATTAGTTCTTTGCGCCCCAGACACTCCCACTTTTATTGGCGGTGAATTGGTATTGTTTTAATGTTTTTTGATCTAATGTGATTGGACAATTCTCATGACTGTCAATCATCTTCACACCCACCACGACGCCTCGTCTTGACTGTCAATCATCCACCGTCTACAAACCCTGATAAACTCTATAGGCTACACTGTCCTTCTTAATAACTCTGTGGACATTAAAGCAGTTGTCAGGTGTGCTGCACCAAGGTAAATTGCTGCCCCCCCCCCAAAAAAAATAAAGAAATAGCACCAGCCACCGCTGGTTTAAATGCGCTGAGTGATACTGGGGTTTGTGTGACTTTTAAGTGGAAAGTAGTCATTTGGGACCAAGGTAAGATTTAAGAAGACCAGAGTAGAAAATGTGCAGCATAAGTTTGGCCTACTAGTTTATGTTTTTTTTTTCAAATTTTCATTGTGTTTTGCTCAGTGGCGTGTGATGTTGTCACAAACTGTAGTTGAAATAGAATACATTTAAGTTTTTTTGACACAGGATACAGGTGCTCAGAAATGGACAAAGAGGATCAACAAGTGGGCAAAAGCAGGCAGACCGGCCAAGAAAGGGAAAGGTGTGTTAGCTGCTGATGAGCACTGACTAATTTCATGGACTATCGATGGTGTTTAGAAAATGAGTTGATATGTCATCTGTGTGGACTGTATGGAAAACGTGATACTTATGACTTGTTCCTGGCACAGAGGGCGACTTCAGATGATGCCGTGCACAGTGTCTCAGCTCCTGTCCACTGCAGAGGTCAATGGTGCTTTCCGTATTGGCGACTTGGAGCTCAACCAGGTAGGAAGAAATGAACAAAAACCTTAAACCTAAACTGCACAATGGCTAAGATCAAGTTGTGTGAACTTGTGAGTGTGTGTGTGAGTGTGTGTGTGTGTGTGTGTATGTGTTAAAATAGATATCTGTAGTGGGCGTTGTCAGAAGATGTGTTCCTTCGGAGGTCAAAATCCAGTACTCTGTGGATGACATGACTGGCCCACCTATAGACGTGACACAGTGGGTGAATTCAGAGGCGAGTACTTTCTACAAAGATGTGTCGAGAAATACTGCAAATATACTTGTCAAACATGTTTTTTTTTGTTCCTACCAGGCTCCAGGTGTGCCGTGCAGTTCAGATGTCCTTGGACAATATGTGAAGGTTATAGGACGTCTCAGGAACATTAAGGTAGATGAAGGTATATTTTAGGTATTAAGTAAATATGAGTACGTCAGTAGTTTTTTTGTTTATTCAAATGATTATCATATGGCCTTGTTCCCGTATTCTACATTGTGCAACAAGTAGAATCTGTCGTACTTTGTTTTTTTAATAACATGGAGTAATTTTCCCTGAGAATTAGGGACAGAGATCACTGCTGGCAGGGAACGTCCGTCATGTTGAGGATCTCAATGAAATCACATCCCACATGTTGGAAGTTGTCCAAGCCCATATGCAGTGTTCCAGAAATGCTCATGAAAGGGTATTGGAGCCTGTGTTCATCTAAAAAGAAATCCTTTGAACTTTTACTTATGTGAAATCACTGACAAATCACTGACAAATGCTTGATGTTTTTTTTGTATTATTATTAGGTGGGTGACATGCATACCAACAGGATGGATATACCTGGAACGGTCCACAGTGACAGACATGTTGATGGTCTTTCTGAGGAGAAGGAAGCTTATGGTTTATCCACCATCCAGAGGCAGGTTAGTCCTGTGTTTCAGTTTGATAGGACACTTCTGCCTACATAATAGACACCACAAAGAGACTCAGCAATGGGGGGTCTGGGTGGCGTGGTGGTCTATTCCATTGCCTATCAACACAGGGATCGCTGGTTCCAATCCCCGTGTTATCTCCGGCTTGGTCGGGCGTCCCTACAGACCCAATTGGCTGTGTCTGCGGGTGGGGAGCCAGATGTGGGTATGTGTCCTGGTTGCTGCAGTAGCGCCTCCTCTGCTTGGTCGGGGCGCCTGTTGGGCGGGAGGGGGATAGCGTGATCCTCCCATGCGATCCGTCCCCCTGGTGAAACTCCTCATTCTCAGGTGAAAAGAAGCGGCTGGCGACTCCACATGTATCGGAGGAGACGTGGTAGTTTGCAGCCCTCCCCGGATCGGCAGAGAGGGTGGAGCGGTGACCAGGATGGCCCGGAAGAGTGGGGTAATTGTCCGGATACAGCTGGGGAGAAAAAGGGGGGGGGGGATGCTCAGCAATCATGTCAATACCAGCTGCCCTGAGGATTCAATGTTACCATAAGCATCAACTGGCAATCCCCCACCACTAGCTCCTGTGGAATAGAAATGAAAACTGCTCCATAAATGTGTTGGACTGGAATTTGACTTTTTTTCTTGCCTTTTGTAAGGTATGGACGGTGATAAAGACTTGCTCCCTCCAAGATGGCATCAGTTTCATGGACTTGAGCATGGAGCTTGAGTTCCTCAGCAGTACATCCATCAGGTATCTTCTGAGCTGAACACTGATATTTTTGATTTTTATCCAAACGTTAGAACAAAATGCTTCAACTGCTGAGTTTTGCCTGTTCTCATGCAGAAGGACCTTGCAGTTTCTCCTCCATGAAGGTCTCATCTATTCAACTATTGATGAGGACCACTTCAAGTCCATTTGATAACCTAGCAATCACACAGGTAATGTTTCCATGCACCTTTCCCTCATGGTATTAAGTGATATGCCTGATTTCTAAATTATCGTGATATCGCGATTTACTCCCCAGTATTGTCCCGGTTATCTCCTTTTTCTCCCCAGGAGGAGCTGGAGGGCGTTGCTGGGGAGAGGGATATCTGGAGTGCCCTACTTAGCTTGTTGCCACCGTGACCCGATCCTGGAGAAGCGGCTGATGATGAATGAATGAATGAATGAATATCTCGTTTTTGTTTCAGAGATGATGATCTGACATGTTTTATTAATTTATACAAAGATTATAATCCCATGCCTTTACAAACATATAGTTTGTAGTTCTTTTTTAAAATATTTTATTATACTGATTTCCAGGCATCCTTACGGTAGTCTTTCGAACATTGTTGGTAGTAGTTGTGCACAACTCCTGTTTTTTTCCGGAGATACGTTTTTGTTCTATTCCACGAAATATGAACGGAGTTAAATATATGTGTGGTGAACTGAATCACTAACGAGACTGCACGTGAAGAATGTGTGCAAAGTGCGGGCCAGAGTCTGTGCCTGTCGCGAGCAGGGGCTGATTTGCATCAGAGCTCTTGAACTGACCGGGATTCACACTTGCGTTGTCGTGGAACACTCTTCTGTAATTCATTGGGTCGCTCCCACGACACATCAAGCGCACCACCGTACGTAGGCCTACCAGTATCTCGGGTTTAAGTTATAGTAAAGAGCTCCAGTTTATTTTATTTGACTGGGTGCACTCATTTTTGGGAATTACTGGTTGATGTTTTAAATAATATAAATCATATTCAAGGGGTCAGTGTTTAAAGCGTTTCAAAGTTTAGAGAGTTAACATGTTTCTTTTCTTTACTTTGGAAGTGATTTGAGTTGATTAACTATAGACCAATTCAGTGTCTTGTATAGGTAAAACACCTCTCTAATTACAAGAGTCATGGGGTTATTATTTTACTGTATTACAGTACATCTTGTAAATCACTATACATGTTATTTTTGAGTAACCCAATTCTTTAGTGTTTGAGTTCTATGAGTCAGGTGGTTTATCTAAAACACCTTGTGGGGTTTTAGAAGATATATTCCTGTCACACTTTTATATCCTGGGAGGCAGTTAGACACATAGTAGTGTTCCTAGTCACTCCAGGTGGAGGCACCGCGCTAAGCATCACTGAGGGTAACACTCTGTCCTCTCAGATTGGAAGGGGCATTGGAAGGGGGTTACATTTTGGAAATATGTACGATGATGTTTGAGCAAAATAAATCATCCATTCAAGAGGACAGTTATGTTGAGGACCTACCTGTGAAGGAGGCTGCCCTTTCACCTGTCCCAAGTGAGCACAGCAGGACCAGTGAGTAGGGGCCTCAGCAGAACAGAAGACCTAAGGTCTTCACATGTGATCGACTTGGCTCACCAGCTTGCTGCAGTTTGATGACACCGCCACATCATACAATCTTTAAGGTGCCATGGACACAGACTGTGCAGCCAGACTACTACCAGCAACCCTGTGGACATGGACGGCAGGAACCTTGTTATCACACTCACCACACATCGCTGGACTGTGTTAAGTGTATGTAGCTAAATGGAGGCTGTAGGTAACACAGACCAAAAGAGAATGTGAAGGACTCTGGGTATTGACCCATATGAAAGAATGTACCAGAAGAGTTCCAGTCTGTAACCAAACTGTGAAAGTGACTGAAAAGAACTGAATGTATCATAGGAGTTCCAGTCTGTGATCCAGTGTTTTGTACATGGTTGGTTTTCTTCGAGTACTTCAGGTTAAAGGTAATGATGTTGAGGAGAACATTAATGTTGAGGGGTAGTATGTGACCGATGGAATAATGTTCATTACCAGCATTTCATGCTATATTTTATCTTATGTTTAAAATGTTTGTCGTCAGCTGCAGTAGTTTGAGAACAGTAATTCCTGTTTCCATATGTTTTGTGTTGATAATGTCACCCCAGTCCGACTCGAGTCTTGTTTTTGTGGAATCCTGACTTGACTTGGACTTGAGCACTGATGACTCGGACTCGAACTCTGAGGACTCGAGACTCGACTCGGACTCGAGGTTTAGTGACTCGACTACAACACTGTCACCCTAACACCAGCAGCACTGAGTAGTTGTAGTTACCAGACGGTTCCAGCAGGGGCAACGTAGCGCTGTTGTGCTCAGTGCCGTCTTGTGGTCAGCTCCGTGTGGTCAGAGAGAGTCTGGCCAACTTTCTACACGGGCGCCACATTGCCTACCAACTGGTAGACGGCGCCATGCGCGCTCTTCAAAATCGCGCTGACTTCATGATCTGTCAAGCTGTGTTTCAAAGAAATAAGGGAAAACAGAGACGGGTTGCCGGAGAGGTTCTCAGGCGCGGTGGGCGTGGCTATGGTGCGGTAGGCGTGGCAAACGCAGCGGCGGGCATGATGAGAAGGACGCGGGTACATTTCGAGTGTTGTGAGTGAAGTTGGAGTCAGCGGGAGTGAACTGGACGGTACTGGTGGTAACTAGATATACCTAGAACATGCGATGATCCAGGGGGCGCACCGGACCGACCGTGAATCTTTGTTTTTCGTCAAATGACGTAACAATGGAGAACACATTGGCCTAGAGCAGTGACACTCAACCCGCGGCTCCCTTAAGACTAATTGTGGTTCTTTTAAGTCCTACTTAAAAAAAAAATCTTTAAAAATTACAAAACATTGTCAGCAGAATTCATCAACGTTTCATTCTCATTCATTCGCAAGACACATCCATCTATGACACCCCTCAACCCCATGAACAACCAATTAGCTCGTGTCAAACACCTGGAAACAAAATGCAAAAAAGTCATAAATGTATTACGAGCTGTGGCTGGCTGCTATTGGGGGGGGGCATAACTGGGGGCATAACTGCCCTGTAAATGTCATTACTTGACTTTTACAGAGCAGTTATGAGGTCAACAATAGATTTTGGTTGTGTAGTATAGGGAGCAGCAGCGAAGACTTCGTTACAAAACGTGGACAGACTACAGTATAGAGCACTAGAATATGTATAGGAGCTATTAAGTCAACCCCCAGTAATGCAGTACTAACAGAAGCAGGAGAGACACCACTGGAGTTAGGAAGAAAGAAACTCGCACTTGCATATTGGGTCAGATTAAAAGCAAGTGTGGAAGAAAACCATACAAAGAAGACATTACAGGCTTGTTGTGTATATTCCATGTTCCAGAAGTATGGGTTTGGGTGGGCAAGAGACGAAAGAGAGAGGACATATGGAATGGTGGCCTTAGAGTTCACCAGGTCCACCCCATTTAGCAGCGTACCCCCTGGGCTGTCCCCAGAAGTAAAGATAGACATGCGTATCCTGGAAAAGAAAAGAGAATGGCAAATGAATGAAGGGGGCGTTAAAACATGTCTGTACCTGAGAAACAGTACAGTTATCTCAAAATCTACACAGATGGTTCCAATAGCAAACAGGAATATGTGTGAATTGGTGTGTATGTCCCTGAGTTTAAGATATATATTTCCAAAAGAATATCTGACCAGTTATCAGTATATACAGCAAAAAGAGTAGCAGTCATTATTGGGTTACAGTGGGTTGAAGAGGTCAGACCTGGTAGGGTGGTGATATGCACAGATTCAGTAGCAGTCTTGGAAAGTATACAGTCAACAAAAACTGTCAGAAAAGATTTAGTCATTGAAATGTACTATAATTTGCCAAGACTACACAGAGGTTGTATAGATGCATAATTCTGTTGGGTACCAGCACATGAAGGACTGAAAGGGAATAAGTGTGCAGATAAACTAGCAAAAAGGGAAATAGCAAAAGGAAATAACAGTATCAGTTCCACTTGGAAAAGGAGACAGACAAGCAGCATTAAGAGGAAAGAAATGGAGATATGGCAGAAATGTTGGGAGGAACAGAAGGGAGGGAATCATAGTAACAAGACTGACTGGATCACACAGGATTAAATGGCACTTTGTTTATAATGGGGAAAAGGGACGGTGGTAAGTGTGAGAACTGTGGAGTTAAAGAAAACACTGAACATGTAATATTGCGTTATAACATGTATGAAGTGGAAAGAGAAAGGTTACAGTCGGAGAGGCGGGACGGGAGTGGAATCTGATGAGGATACTGGGAACAGAAGGAGAGGCATAGGGGAGTAAAATCACCAGGAAGGCACTCTTTACTTTCTTAAGCGACACAAGGTTGATGGGTGTAATTTAAGAACTAGGGTGAAATGACATGATGTTACACACTCTTGTACAGTAGGTGGCGGTAAGCACGTGGAAGTTGTGTGCGATCCGCCATTATATCGAGAGAAGAAGGAAGAAGACGATGCAGAAGAAGCAGAAGACTTGTCACTTCAGATCAACTGTTGGTGTTCGCAGGTGTGTTAAATGTGTATATGTGTTCTGGGAAGTATCAGTATTTATGGTATGTCCGTGTATTGTGTAGTAATGAAGTTAATTACATGAAGACGGATAAGCTAACGATGCTAACTTCGTGTAATGCTAACGACGACCGATATGCTAACCATGCTAACGTCATGTAATGCTAACCGATTTGAGTAGTGTGGAGGGAAAACCTTAAAATCTTACACAGTGGTTTGTAGACTATTCTAGAGCTAGGTGGTACATCGGCTTTTTACGTTATATCATGTTTCACTAACTAATAAGAGTGGGAGTGTCTGGGGCGACACAGAACTGCGCCCCATGGAAAATCTGAAGAAACCAATCAGACAGCAGCCTCAGGTCACCTGCTCACCACAAGTTTGAGGGCTTACATAAGGTGTCGTTTGGCCGGCGCCCCTCACCCAGGAAGTATATGTATTCAGACAGAACTCAACCAAATACCATTTGGAGCCAATTTTTTATTATTTCATAATTATTTGAACTATACAACTAAATTATATTTAACATAATTTTCATTACAGTCATTTAGCCGACGCTTTTATCCAAAGCGAATTACAATAAGTGCATCATTTAATGTAGGAAATCAGGAGAACTACTCGTCATCAGAGGTCATAAGTGCATCTTCTCTCTAAACAAGCATCTAAGAGCAAAACCAGTGCTAAAGTAAAAGCGCAAGAATTTTTTTTTTTAAGATGAGTGAATAAAATAAGTGCTACGAACAAGTAACAGGGTAGTAGTTCTTGAAGTGGTGAGTTTTCAACCTGCACTGAAAGATGGGCAGCGACTCCGTGGGGAGTTCATCTCACCACTGTGGGGCCAGGACAGAAAAGAGCCGTGACCGGGTCGATGGGTAGCAGGGGCCTTTGACCGACGGGGCAACATGGTGTCCCAAGGCAGCAGAGCGAAAGGGTCGGGCGGGGGTGTAGGGCTTGACCCTGGCCTGGAGAGAGGAAGGAGCTGTTCCTTTCACTGCCCTGTAGGCTAGCTCCAGAGTCTTAAACTGGATGCGAGCAGCTACATCTCTTGGTGTTTGAAGGGGGCAGCGCCCCAGCGCCTTGTATTAGCAACCTACCACTGGTTTAAACTAAATCTATGGATTTATTTATTTCCACTTTTCCCCTTTTTCTAGTTCTATAAAACCATCAAAAGCCAGTGCAAATTCATCCCACGACCACAAGCGCAGGAAGTCTGACCAAGCTGTCAGTGTAAAAGTCCTGAAAAGGGAGTATTTACCTTACAGATACATGGACACAAACTTTCTGTACAACTTTGTTTTGTTTTTTTCCTCTGTATGGTAATTGTATACCTGTTTATTGTAAATAAACTTGTTTTCTTTTGGGGGGGGGGGTTCGCTGCTCTGTCCTAGAAACACACTAGCGTTCCCCAGTACAGAGAAATGGTCTAAACTTGATTTGTGATTATTGCCAACATGTCTGGTAACAGCCGCCATTTCAGACGTGCCATGAACCACCGAGGTGTTGCAGCGCTTACAGGCGTTGGACGGCGGCCATTTTAAGTTGTTTGAAAAACGGTTTTAAACGTTGTTAAAATGTTAATTTTGGTGTCAGTTAGTTCCTTAACAGACATACTAACATATGTACTGCATTAATATCTCAACTGGGTATCTATCTTGACAGAATATAGTTTAAAAACCGCGGCGGTCAAAATGACAAGAAAAGTGTTAAGAACCTCGCCCCACCTCGTCTAGGTCGTCCGTCAGGACGCCCCACGTGTTAGAAACGGGTTATGTATTTTACACAACAAACTATATCGATATAAACGGTACCGTCTCATCCTATATCTTGTCTGAAAATATATCGAAACTATCAACACGGGGATCGCTGGTTCGAATGCCCGTGTTACCTCCGGCTTGGCCGGGCGCCCCTACAGACCCAATTGGGTGTGTCTGCGGGTGGGGAGTCAGATGTGGGTATGTGTCCTGGTAGCTGCACTAGCGCCTCCTCTGGTTGGTCGGTGCGCCTGTTGGGGGGGGGGGGGGTAACGTGATCCTCACATGCGCTACATCCCCCTGGTGAAACTCCTCATTCTCAGGTGAAAAGAAGCGGCTGGCGACTCCACATGTATCGGAGGAGACGTGGTAGTTTGCAGCCCTCCCCGGATCGGCAGAGGGGGTGGAGCGGTGACCAGGATGGCTCGGAAGAGTGGGGTAATTGTCCGGATAAAGTTTGGGAGAAAAAGTAGGGGGGGTGTTCAGCAATCACCTGTCAATACCAGCTGCCCTGAGGATTCAATGTTACCATAAGCATCAACTGGCAATCCCCACCACTAGCTCCTCTGGACTAGAAATGAAAACTGCTCCATAAATGTGTTGGACTGGAATTTGACTTTTTTTCTTGCCTTTTGTAAGGTATGGACGGTGATAAAGAGTTGCTCCCTCCACGATAGCATCAGTTTCATGGACTTGAGCATGGAGCCTGGGTTCCTCAGCAGGACATCCATCAGGTATCCTCTGAGCTGATCACTGATATTTTTGATTTTTATCCAAAAATTAGAACGAAGTGCTTCAACTGCTGAGTTTTGCTTGTTCTCATGCAGAAGGACCTTGCAGTTTCTCCTCCATGAGGTCTCATCTACTCAAGTATTGATGAGGACCACTTCAAGTCCATTTGATAACCTAGAAATCACACGGGTCATCTTTCCATGTACATTTCCCTCATGGTATTAAGTGATATGCCTGATTTCTAAGTCATCGTGATATCACGATTTACTCCCCAGTATTGTCCCGGTTATCTCGTGTTTCTCCCCAGGAGGAGCTGGAGGGCATTGCTGTGGAGAGGGACGTCGTAGATTTTGGTTGTGTAGTATAGGGAGCAGCAGCAAAGACTTTGTTACAAAAAGTGGACAGACTACGGTATAGAGCACTAGAATATGTATAGGAGCTATTAAGTCAAGCCCCAGTAATGCAGTACTAACAGAAGCAGGAGAGACACCACTGGAGTTAAGAAGAAAGAAACTCGCTCTTGCATATTGGGTCAGATTAAAAGGAATTGGGGAAGAAAAACATTCAAGGACGACATTACAGGCTTGTTGTGTATATTCCATGTTCCAGAAGTATGGGTTTGGGTGGGCAAGAGACAAAAGAGAGAGGACATATGGAATGGTGGCCTTAGAGTTCACCAGGTCCACCCCATTTAGCAGCGTACCCCCTGGGCTGTCCCCAAAAGTAAAGCTAGCCGTGCGTATCCTGGAAAAGAAAAGAGAATGGCAAATGAATGAAGGGGGCGTTAAAACAAGTGTGTACCTGAGAAACAGTACAGTTATCTCAAAATCTACACAGATGGTTCCAATAGCAAACAGGAATATGTGTGAATTGGTGTGTATGTCCCTGAGTTTAAGATATATATTTCCAAAAGAATATCTGACCAGTTATCAGTATATACAGCAAAAAGAGTGGCAGTCATTATTGGGTTACAGTGGGTTGAAGAGGTCAGACCTGGTAGGGTGGTGATATGCACAGATTCAGTAGCAGTCATAGCAGTATAGAGTCAACAAAAACTGTCAGGGAAGATTTAGTGATTGAAATTTACTATAATTTGCCAAGACTACACAGAGGTTGTATAGATGCATAATTCTGTTGGGTACCAGCACATGAGGGACTGAAAGGGAATACGTGTGCAGATAAACTAGCAAAAAGGGCATTGCAAAAGGAAATAACAGTATCAGTTCCACTTGGAAAAGTAGACAGACAAGCAGCATTAAGAGGAAAGAAATGCAGATATGGCAGAAAAGTTGGGAGGAACAGAAGGGAGGGAATCATATTAACAAGACTAATTGGATCACACAAAAATGGCACTTAGTTTATAATGGGGAAAGGGACGATGGTAAGTGTGAGAACTGTGGAGTTAAAGAAAACACTGAACATGTAATATTGCGTTATAACATGTATGAAGTGGAAAGAGAAAGGTTACAGTCGGAGAGGCGGGACGGGAGTGGAATCTGATGAGGATACTGGGAACAGAAGGAGAGGAAGAGGGGAGTAAAATCACCAGGAAGGCACTCTTTACTTGCTTAAGTGACACACGTTTGATGGGTGTAATTTAAGAACGAGGGTGAAATGATATGATGTTACACACTCTTGTACAGTAGGTGGCGGTAGGCACGTTGAAGTTGTGTGCGATCCGCCATTATATTGAGAGAAGAAGGAAGAAGACGATGCAGAAGAAGCAGAAGCAGACGACATATCACTTCAGATCAACTGTTGGTGTTCACAGGTGTGTTAAATGTGTATATGTGCTCTGGGAAGTATCAGTATTATGGTATGTCCGTATATTGTGGAGTAATGAAGTTAATTACATGACGACGGATAAGCTAACGATGCTAACTTCGTGTAATGCTAACGGCGACGAATTAGCTAACGATGCTAACGTCATGTAATGCTAACCGATTTGTAGTGTGGAGGGAAAACGGAGCGGCCACTGTGGTACATCGACCTTTTACGTTATATTTTTTTGCGTTATTTTAAGACAAGATATAGGATGAGACGGTACCGTTTATATCGATATAGTTTGTTGTGTAAAATACATAACCCGTTTCTAACACGTGGGGCGTCCTGACGGACGACCTAGACGAGGTGGGGCGAGGTTCTTAACTCGTTTCTTGTCATTTTGACCGCCGCGGTTTTTAAACTATATTCTGTCAAGATAGATACCCAGTTGAGATATTAATGCAGAACATATGTTATTATGTCTGTTAAGGAACTAACGGACACCGAAATTAACATTTTAACAACGTTTAAAACCGTTTTTCAAACAATTTAAAATGGCCGCCGTCCAACGCCTGTAAGCACTGCAACACCTCGGTGGTTCATGGCGCGTCTGAAATGGCGGCTGTTACCAGACATGTTGGCCATAATCACAAATCAAGTTTAGACCATTTCTCTGTACTGGGGAACGCTAGCGTGTTTCTAGGACAGAACAACGAACCCCCCCCCCCCCCCAAAAAAAAAAGAAAAAACGTTTATTTACAACAAACAGGTATACAATTACCATACAGAGGAAAAACAAAACAGATTTGTACAGACAAGGGGAGTTCAGTGTCGACCCGTTTTAAGTCCTGTCAGAGTTCATATAAAATGTACTTGATTTAAAATACCACAAGTCTTTATACACTCCTTGATTTTCAGTGAAGGTGCCATACTGCTGGAGTTCAACAACAAGTGGATGAAAGCAGGGTTTGGAGTCAGACCATTTAGTTTTGTGGATGTGGAATTTACCAAGAATAACTGAAAGCTGAATTATATAAGTAATATTGTTTTCCGTCCCATAAAACACAAAATATAACATCACATCAAATACATTAATCTGTCCCTTAGTACCCACTTTACCATTTACAAAGTCTTGCATGTCAATCTCGGTATATTCTAAGAAGTAGGCTAAATGTTCAGTTGCAAGTCAAAGCCACATGTGAGATGTCACAAGAACTTGTATTAAAACAGATTAAACGGATCAAAATAAAAAGTAAAGACGGTGTTTCCTTCCCTGTTTTAAAATATACTGCTGCTACACAATATATCAACATGCAAATGAAACTTCGCAAAGGACATGACGCGACCAACACACGTCATAGTGACATGACGCGCACGATCACGTGCAAGTTAAGAGCGGTCATTTTGACCACCCGTGGTCGTTTTAGGTAGATCCTATAGCATTATTTATTTATTTGTTGCAATTGATGTAAAACTCAAATACCAATATATGCAGTTTTAGTAGAATTCAGGGAGCGGCTGGTCTGTATCTTTTTTTCCACAAAGTTTTTAAACAATGCGGTTTGCATTCTGAGAGATGGGCCTATTTTTTATTTAACAGAGTCCATTTTAGATCATTTTTCATTTGCATGTTGCTGTATTGTGCAGCTGTATATTTTAAAACAGGGAAGGAAACCCTGTCTTTGCATTTTATTATTATTATTTACTGTAAGGGCTGCTATAGCTATCCTGATAAACTAAATAAAAGAGAAGAGCCTTGTGGCTGACACATGTTCCACTTGTCTGTTTGGTCCAAGAATTATTCTTCCTTCGCGTTTTAAGTATTTATTTAAACTTGCTTGAAGACATACAGTGAAATACTGAACTGCACCCAAGAAATAACAACTTTTAACCTGTCCTAATACACGTATACACAAGGCACGAATACACGTAGGCTATGCACGGTCAGAACAACCGTGTGGCTCCACTCTTCCATTCTAGGCAACGCCGCCTTCCGATTACTTCCTCTTCCGGAGTGCGTTAACCCAGGAACATCCTTCTCCAGTTCTTAAAGTGACATGCACCTATCTAAGACTACACAGCAAACTTAATACATACACAAAAAAGCAGTTACCTAAAGTATACGATGTGTAAAAAGTAAGTATTTAAACTAATTATTCTAATTACTAATTAAACCATTAAATATTAAACATTAGGAGACATTTGGCTCCTACATTACCGGCCCCTACTTGTTCTGATAATTCTAAAGCCTAGAACAATTACCACATCCATAACAAATCCATATCAAATTACATCAATACATACAATGAACAGGCATTTGTATTATCAAACATCTGATGTTACAAAATATGAAAAGGAAGTGCTTGGTAAGCACACTGACCAATATTTCGCCAGTCAGCTGGACAGGTCCGTTTTCTGAAAGAAAAAAGAAACGGAGAGAGAGAGCCAGAGGTTTCCAGCACATGCCTCATCGTAGGAGCTCAGTCTCTACCACCTGCTCATTTAGATTCCATGAGGAGACGGATCTTTGTGATGGGTCTGTCCAAGATGTTGGTCTCTGTCTTGATGCGAACTCTGCGAACAAGCCCCGTCTTGTCTGGAATTGTTTCAGTGACTTTTCCCATAATCCACGAATTTCTTGGAGCACAGTCATCCGTCAGAAGAACCACATCACCTTCTGCAAAGTTTCTTGATGCTGTGGACCATCGTTGCCACTCCTGGAGTGGAGGTAGGTACTCTTTTATCCATCTCTTCCAAAACAAATATGACACATATTGTACCTGCCTCCATCTACGCCGTGAGTAGAGATCATCCTTGTCGAATAATCCTGGTGGTAATGATGGTTTCACCTTCAGCAGCAGGAGCTGATTGGGCGTCAGTGCCTCCAAGTCATTTGGGTCACTAGATGCCTTTGTGATAGGTCGGCTGTTGATGATCGACTCAACCTCACATAAGACTGTGTGAAGGCTTTCTTCATCAAGGACTTGTTCTCTCACAGTGGAATTCAGCACCTTCCAACTGATCTTTATTAACCACTCCCGCACTCCGCCATGATGAGAAGCTGTGGGAGGGTTAAATGTCCATTTAATCCCATATTGATGAAACAAATGCTGAAATTTGGAGGCGTTCCAGTCAGCAATGGCTGTCTTCAGCTCACGATTGGCCCCAACAAAGTTTGTCTCATTATCTGAACGAATCTCTTTCACTTGTCCTCTCCTTGCTATAAAGCGCTGGCCTGCGTTTATGCACGAGTCTGTGTCCAATGATGAGGCAAGCTCAATGTAAACTACGCGAACAGCTAAACAAGTGAATATAACGCCAAATCTTTTTGTGAGGCTTCTTCCACGTTTCACCTCAAATGGTCCAAAATAGTCCATCCCAGCTCTGGTGAAGGGTGGATCATCTGGTATCAACCGATCTCGCGGAAGATCATCCATTAGTTTTTTCCCAACTGTTCCATGTAAGCGACGGCATGTAACAAGAGTCTGAGAGAACCTTTGGAATGGCTGTGTTGGCACTAGGGATCCAAAATCCCTACCGCAGTTCGGAGAGCATATGATTGCGGCCTCCATCTCCAGTTTCCTCATGGATCTGTCATAGAACTTCAACAATGGGAAAGTCTCCAGACAGAATGACAGGCTGCTTACAACTTTCTGGCATAGCCACTCGACAGCCTTCCACCAATTCACAACAGACCATCTTGAAACACAGGGTTCAGCTTTTCTTTTTTTTTACATTTATTTCTGATTTTTCCCTTTTTCTCCCAATTTAGTGGCCAATCGATCCCTATTTTAATTAAAACACCCACCCTCGTACTGCATGCGTTCACCAACTGCATCTCTCCGGCCGGCAGTCTCGAAGGAGACCGCCTCCCCACTTTCATGACAAGGCGAATCCAGGCCGAACTACTGCTTTTTCCGACACACACAGAGATGCATTCATGTGACGAACACAAGCCGACTCCGCCCCCCTCCCGAAGACAGCGTTGCCAGTTATTGCTGCTTCGTCGAGTCCGGCCATAGTCGGATCTGACGAGACCGGGGTGTGAACCCCAGTCCACAGTGGGCAACTGCATCGACACAAAGCCGATGCTTAGACTGCTACACCACTGTGGACCCTTAGGGTTCGGCTTTTACAAGTGGCTACTGAGCTTCACATTTTGTCCCTTGAGTAGAGCTAAAATCTCATCAGAGAACTTCTCTTTCTGACAGAATTTGATCACGTCTTGTCCTGACACATGGGTATGGCTGTTTCATCTGTAGCAACAGCTTTCAGGCAGTCATCCATGTAGACATTTTCAACACTGTCTCTACGACTTCAGCTTTGAACTACCCACTATGGTCTTCAGCACACTTTCTCAGAGCAAAACTGGCACAGGTAGGTGAAGACGTAGCCCAAAACAACAGTACAGTCACTTTGTGCTCAGTCAAGGCTTGGTTATAGTCATCACCGATCCACCAAAGGAAACTGAGTAAATCAAAGTCGTCATCAGGCTCTCTAACCTGGTGGAACGTTGCTTCCACATCTGCCATGATTGCAACGGGGTCTGAATCGGATTACAACGCCAGTTAGACTACTGGTCATGTCTGGTCCTTGAAGAAGCTGCTCATTTAAGGATGTGCCCTGATAGGGTGCAGCGCAGTCGAACACAAGTCTCAGTTTCTGTTTCACTGGGTGGTATACTGCATGGTGCAGTATATACCACACTTTCCCTTCCATGTCAATTCTTCATTGGACATCTGCACTGCATAGCCCTTTTGAATAAGCTGTTCCATGAAATCTGTGTATTCCTGTTGAAAGCAGGCATTCCTGATGAACTTCCACTGTAAGTTGTGTGCTCGCTGTTCAGCTATCTTGCGATTAGTTCTTTGCGCCCCAGACACTCCCACTTTTATTGGCGGTGAATTGGTATTGTTTTAATGTTTTTTGATCTAATGTGATTGGACAATTCTCATGACTGTCAATCATCTTCACACCCACCTCGACGCCTCGTCTTGACTGTCAATCATCCACCGTCTACAAACCCTGATAAACTCTATAGGCTACACTGTCCTTCTTAATAACTCTGTGGACATTAAAGCAGTTGTCAGGTGTGCTGCACCAAGGTAAATTGCTGCCCCCCCCCAAAAAAAATAAAAAAATAGCACCAGCCACTGCTGGTTTAAATGCGCTGAGTGATACTGGGGTTTGTGTGACTGTTAAGTGGAAAGTAGTCATTTGGGACCAAGGTAAGGTTTAAGAAGACCAGAGGAGAAAATGTGCAGCATAAATTTGGCCTACTAGTTTATGTTTTTTCTTTTTTATTTTCATTGTGTTTTGCTCAGTGGCGTGTGGTGTTGTCACAAACTGTAGTTGAAATAGAAAACATGTAAGTTTTTTTGACACAGGATACAGGTGCTCAGAAATGGAGAAAGAGGATCAACAAGTGGGCAAAAGCAGGCAGAGCGGCCAAGAAAGGGAAAGGTGTGTTAGCTGCTGATGAGCACTGACTAATTTCATGGACTATCGATGGTGTTTAGAAAATGAGTTGATATGTCATCTGTGTGGACTGTATGGAAAACGTGATACTTATGACTTGTTCCTGGCACAGAGGGCGACTTCAGATAATGCCGTGCACAGTGTCTCAGCTCCTGTCCACTGCAGAAGTCAATGGTGCTTTCCGTATTGGCGACTTGGAGCTCAACCAGGTAGGAAGAAATGAACAAAAACCTTAAACCTAAACTGCACAATGGCTAAGATCAAGTTGTGTGAACTTGTGAGTGTGTGTGTGAGTGTGTGTGTGTGTGTGTGTATGTGTTAAAATAGATATCTGTAGTGGGCGTTGTCAGAAGATGTGTTCCTTCGGAGGTCAAAATCCAGTACTCTGTGGATGACATGACTGGCCCACCTATAGACGTGACACAGTGGGTGAATTCAGAGGCGAGTACTTTCTACAAAGATGTGCCGAGAAATACTGCAAACATCCTTGTCAAACATGTTTTTTTTGTTCCTACCAGGCTCCAGGTGTGCCGTGCAGTTCAGATGTCCTTGGACACTATGTGAAGGTTATAGGACGTCTCAGGAACATTAAGGTAGATGAAGGTATATTTTAGGTATTAAGTAAATATGAGTACGTCAGTAGTTTTTTTGTTTATTCAAATGATTATCATATGGCCTTGTTCCCGTATTCTACATTGTGCAACAAGTAGAATCTGTCGTACTTTGTTTTTTTAATAACATGGAGTAATTTTCCCTGAGAATTAGGGACAGAGATCACTGCTGGCAGGGAACGTCCGTCATGTTGAGGATCTCAATGAAATCACATCCCACATGTTGGAAGTTGTCCAAGCCCATATGCAGCGTTCCAGAATTGCTCATGAAAGGGTATTGGAGCCTGTGTTCATCTAAAAAGAAATCCTTTGAACTTTTACTCATGTGAAATCACTGACAAATCACTGACAAATGCTGGATGTTTTTTTTTGTATTATTATTAGGTGGGTGACATGCATACCAACAGGATGGATATACCTGGAACGGTCAACAGTGGCACACGTGTTGATGGTCATTCTGAGGAGAAGGCAGCTTATGGTTTATCCACCATCCAGAGGCAGGTTAGTCCTGTGTTTCAGTTTGATAGGACACTTCTGCTTACATAATAGACACCACAAAGAGACTCAGCAATGGGGGGTCTGGGTGGCGTGGTGGTCTATTCCATTACCTATCAACACGGGGATCGCTGGTTCCAATCCCCGTGTTACCTCCGGCTTGGTCGGGCGTCCCTACAGACCCAATTGGCTGTGTCTGCGGGTGGGGAGCCAGATGTGGGTATGTGTCCTGGTTGCTGCAGTAGCGCCTCCTCTGCTTGGTCGGGGCACCTGTTCGGGCGGGAGGGGGATAGTGTGATCCTCCCATGCGATCCGTCCCCCTGGTGAAACTCCTCATTCTCAGGTGAAAAAAAGTGGCTGGCGACTCCAAATGTATCGGAGGAGACGTGGTAGTTTGCAGCCCTTCTCGGATCGGCAGAAGGGGTGGAGCGGTGACCAGCATGGCTCGGAAGAGTGGGGTAATTGTCCGGATACAGCTGGGGAGAAAAAGGGGGGGGATGCTCAGCAATCACCTGTCAATACCAGCTGCCCTGAGGATTCAATGTTACCATAAGCATCAACTGGCAATCCCCACCACTAGCTCCTCTGGAGTAGAAATGAAAACTGCTCCATAAATGTGTTGGACTGGAATTTGACTTTATTTCTTGCCTTTTGAAAGGTATGGACGGCGATAAAGACTTGCTCCCTCCATGATGGCATCAGTTTCATGGACTTGAGCATGGACCTTGGATTCCTCAGCAGTACATCCATCAGGTATCTTCTGAGCTGACCACTGATATTTTTGATTTTTATCCAAAAATTAGAATAAAATGCTTCAACTGCTGAGTTTTGCCTGTTCTCATGCAGAAGGACCTTGCAGTTTCTCCTCCAAGAAGGTTTCATCCATTCAACTATTGATGAGGACCACTTCAAGTCCATTTGATAACCTAGAAATAACACGGGTAATGTTTCCATGTACCTTTCCCTCATGGTATTAAGTGATATGCCTGATTTCTAAATTATCGTGATATCACAATTTACTCCCCAGTATTGTCCCGGTTATCTCCTTTTTCTCCCCAGGAGGAGCTGGAGGGCGTTGCTGGGGAGAGGGACGTCTGGAGTGCCCTGCTTAGCTTGCTGCCAGCCTGACCCGATCCTGGAGAAGCGGCTGATGATGAATGAATGAATGAATATCTCGTTTTTGTTTCACAGATGATGATCTGACATGTTTTATTAATTTCTACAAAGATTATAATCCCATGCCTTTACAAACGTATTGTTTGTAGTTCTTTTTTAAAATATTGTATTATACTGATTTCCAGGAATCCTTACGGTAGTCTTTCGAACATTGTTGGTAGTAGTTTTGCACAACTCCTGTTTTTTTTCCGGAGATACGTTTTTGTTCTGTTCCACGAAATATGAACGGAGTTAAATATATGCGTGGTGAACTGAATCACTAACGAGACTGCACGTGAAGAATGTGTGCAAAGTGTGGGCCAGAGTCTGTGCCTGTCGCGAGCAGGGGCTGATTTGCATCAGAGCTCTTGAACTGACCGGGATTCACACTTGCGTTGTCGTGGAACTCTCTTCTGTAATTCATTGGGTCGCTCCCACAACACATCAAGCCCACCACCGTACGTAGGCCTACCAGTATCTCGGGTTTAAGTTATAGTAAAGAGCTCCAGTTTATTTTATTTGACTCGGTGCACTCATTTTTGGGAATTACTGGTTGATGTTTTAGGATAATGTAAATAATATTCAAGGGGTCAGTGTTTAAAGCGTTTCAAAGTTAAGAGAGTTAACATGTTTTTTTTTCTTTTCTTTGGAAGTGATTTTAGTTGATTAACTATAGACCAATTCAGTGTCTTGTATAGGTAAAACACCCCTCTAATTACAAGGGTCATGGGGTTATTATTTTACTGTATTACAGTACATCTTGTAAATCACTATACATGTTATTTTTGAGTAACCCAATTCTTTTGTGTTTGAGTTCTATGAGTCAGGTGGTTTATCTAAAACACCTTGTGGGGTTTTAGAAGATATATTCCTGTCACACTTTTATATCCTGGGAGGCAGTTAGACACATAGTAGTGTTCCTAGTCACTCCAGGTGGAGGCACCGCGCTAAGCATCACTGAGGGTAACACTCTGTCATCTCAGATTAGAAGGGGCATTGGAAGGGGGTTACATTTTGGAAATATGTACGATGATGTTTGAGCAAAATAAATCATCCATTCAAGAGGACAGTTATGTTGAGGACCTACCTGTGAAGGAGGCTGCCCTTTCACCTGTCCCAAGTGGGCACAGCAGGACCAGTGAGTAGGGGCCTCAGCAGAACAGACGACCTAAGGTCTTCACATGTGATCGACTTGGCTCACCAGCTTGCTGCAGTTTGAGGACACCGCCACATCAAACAATCTTTAAGGTGCCATGGACACAGACTGTGCAGCCAGACTACTACCAGCAACCCTGTGGACATGGATGGCAGGAACATTGTTATCACACTCGAGTCACCACACATCGCTGGACTGTGTTAAGTGTATGTAGCTAAATGGAGGCTGTAGGTAACACAGACCAAAAGAGAAGGTGAAGGACTCTGGGTATTGACCCATATGAAAGAATGTACCAGAAGAGTTCCAGTCTGTAACCAAACTGTGAAAGTGACTGAAAAGAACTGAATGTATCATAGGAGTTCCAGTCTGTGATCCAGTGTTTTGTACATGGTTGGTGGTATTCGAGCACTTCAGGTTAAAGGTAATGATGTTGAGGAGAACATTAATGTTGAGGGGTAGTATGTGACCGATGGAATAATGTTCATTACCAGCATTTCATGTTATATTTTATCTTATGTTTAAAATGTTTGTCGTCAGCTGCAGTAGTTTGAGAACAGTAATTCCTGTTTCCATTTGTTTTGTGTTGATAATGTCACCTCGGTCCGACTCGAGTCCTGATTTTCTGGACTCGTGACTTGACTTGGACTTGAGCACTGATGACTCGGACTCGAACTCTGAGGACTCGAGACTCGACTCGGACTCGAGGTTTAGTGACTCGACTACAACACTGTCACCCTAACACCAGCAGCACTGAGTAGTTGTAGTTACCAGACGGTTCCAGCAGGGGCAACGTAGCGCTGTTGTGCACAGTGCCGTCTTGTGGTCAGCTCCGTGTGGTCAGAGAGAGTCTGGCCAACTTTCTACACGGGCGCCACATTGCCTACCAACTGGTAGACGGCGCCATGCGCGCTCTTCAAAATCGCGCTGACTTCATGATCTGTCAAGCTGTGTTTCAAAGAAATAAGGGAAAACAGAGACGGGTTGCCGGAGGGGTTCTCAGGCGCGGTGGGCGTGGCTATGGTGACGTAGGCGTGGCAAACGCAGCGGCGGGCATGATGAGAAGGACGCGGGTACATTTCGAGTGTTGTGAGTGAAGTTGGAGTCAGCGGGAGTGAACTGGACGGTACTGGTGGTAACTAGATATACCTAGAACATGCGATGATCCAGGGGGCGCACCGGACCGACCGTTAATCTTTGTTTTTCGTCAAATGACGTAACAATGGAGGACACATTGGCCTAGAGCAGTGACACTCAACCCGCGGCTCCCTTAAGACGAATTCTGGTTCTTTTAAGTCCTACTTAAAAAAAAATCTTTAAAAATTACAAAACATTGTCAGCAGAATTCATCAACGTTTCATTCTCATTCATTCGCAAGACACATCAATCTATGACACCCCTCAACCCCATGAACAACCAATTAGCTCGTGTCAAACACCTGGAAACAAAATGCAAAAAAGTCATAAATGTATTACGAGCTGTGGCTGGCTGCTATTGGGGGGGGGCATAACTGGGGGCATAACTGCCCTGTAAATGTCATTACTTGACTTTTACAGAGCAGTTATGAGGTCAACAATAGATTTTGGTTGTGTAGTATAGGGAGCAGCAGCGAAGACTTCGTTACAAAACGTGGACAGACTACAGTATAGAGCACTAGAATATGTATAGGAGCTATTAAGTCAACCCCCAGTAATGCAGTACTAACAGAAGCAGGAGAGACACCACTGGAGTTAAGAAGAAAGAAACTCGCACCTGCATATTGGGTCAGATTAAAAGCAAGTGTGGAAGAAAACCATACAAAGAAGACATTACAGGCTTGTTGTGTATATTCCATGTTCCAGAAGTATGGGTTTGGGTGGGCAAGAGACGAAAGAGAGAGGACATATGGAATGGTGGCCTTAGAGTTCACCAGGTCCACCCCATTTAGCAGCGTACCTCCTGGGCTGTCCCCAGAAGTAAAGATAGACATGCGTATCCTGGAAAAGAAAAGAGAATGGCAAATGAATGAAGGGGGCGTTAAAACAAGTGTGTACCTGAGAGACAGTACAGGTATCTCAAAATCTACACAGATGGTTCCAATAGCAAACAGGAATATGTGTGAATTGGTGTGTATGTCCCTGAGTTTAAGATATTTATTTCCAAAATAATATCTGACCAGTTATCAGTATATACAGCAAAAAGAGTGGCAGTCATTATTGGGTTACAGTGGGTTGAAGAGGTCAGACCTGGTAGGGTGGTGATATGCACAGATTCAGTAGCAGTCTTGGAAAGTATACAGTCAACAAAAACTGTCAGAAAAGATTTAGTCATTGAAATTTACTATAATTTGCCAAGACTACACAGAGGTTGTATAGATGCATAATTCTGTTGGGTACCAGCACATGAGGGACTGAAAGGGAATAAGTGTGCAGATAAACTAGCAAAAAGGGAAATAGCAAAAGGAAATAACAGTATCAGTTCCACTTGGAAAAGGAGACAGACAAGCAGCATTAAGAGGAAAGAAATGGAGATATGGCAGAAATGTTGGGAGGAACAGAAGGGAGGGAATCATAGTAACAAGACTGATTGGATCACACAGGATTAAATGGCACTTAGTTTATAATGGGGAAAGGGACGGTGGTAAGTGTGAGAACTGTGGAGTTAAAGAAAACACTGAACATGTAATATTGCGTTATAACATGTATGAAGTGGAAAGAGAAAGGTTACAGTCGGAGAGGCGGGACGGGAGTGGAATCTGATGAGGATACTGGGAACAGAAGGAGAGGAAGAGGGGAGTAAAATCACCAGGAAGGCAAACTTTAATTTCTTAAGTGACACTGCAGATGGGTCTAATTTAAGATATAAGGTGAAATGACATGATGTTACACACTCTTGTACAGTAGGTGGCGGTATGCACCTTAAAGGCGTTTGCGATCAGCTATTACACCGAGAGAAGAAGAAGCAGACGACATATCACTTCAGATCAACTGTTGGTGTTCACAGGTGTGTTAAATGTGTATATGTGCTCTGGGAAGTATCAGTATTATGGTATGTCCGTGTATTGTGGAGTAATGAAGTTAATTACATGACGACGGATAAGCTAACGATGCTAAATTCGTGTAATGCTAACGGCGACGAATTAGCTAACGATGCTAACGTCATGTAATGCTAACCGATTTGTAGTGTGGAGGGAAAACGGAGCGGCCACTGTGGTACATCGACCTTTTACGTTATATTCTTTTTGCGTTGTTTTCAGACAAGATATAGGATGAGACGGTACCGTTTATATCGATATAGTTTGTTGTGTAAAATACATAACCCGTTTCTAACACGTGGGGCGTCCTGACGGACGACCTAGACGAGGTGGGGCGAGGTTCTTAACTCGTTTCTTGTCATTTTGACCGCCGCGGTTTTTAAACTATATTCTGTCAAGATAGATACCAAGTTGAGATATTAATGCAGAACATATGTTATTATGTCTGTTAAGGAACTAACGGACACCGAAATTAACATTTTAACAACGTTTAAAACCGTTTTTCAAACAATTTAAAATGGCCGCCGTCCAACGCCTGTAAGCACTGCAACACCTCGGTGGTTCATGGCGCGTCTGAAATGGCGGCTGTTACCAGACATGTTGGCCATAATCACAAATCAAGTTTAGACCATTTCTCTGTACTGGGGAACGCTAGCGTGTTTCTAGGACAGAACAACGAACGCCCCCCCCCCAAAAAAAAGAAAAAACGTTTATTTACAACAAACAGGTATACAATTACCATACAGAGGAAAAACAAAACAGATTTGTACAGACAAGGGGAGTTCAGTGTCGACTCGTTTTAAGTCCTGTCAGAGTTCATATAAAATGTACTTGATTTAAAATATCACAAGTCTTTATACACTCCTTGATTTTCAGTGAAGGTGCCATACTGCTGGAGTTCAACAACAAGTGGATGAAAGCAGGGTTTGGAGTCAGACCATTTAGTTTTGTGGATGTGGAATTTACCAAGAATAACTGAAAGCTGAATTATATAAGTAATATTGTTTTCCGTCCCATAAAACACAAAATATAACATCACATCAAATACATTAATCTGTCCCTTAGTACCGACTTTACCATTTACAAAGTCTTGCATGTCAATCTCGGTAATAGGCTAAATGTTCAGTTGCAAGTCAAAGCCACATGTGAGATGTCACAAGAACTTGTATTAAAACAGATTAAACGGATCAAAATAAAAAGTAAAGACGGTGTTTCCTTCCCTGTTTTAAAATATACTGCTGCTACACAATATATCAACATGCAAATGAAACTTCGCAAAGGACATGACGCGACCAACACACGTCATAGTGACATGACGCGCACGATCACGTGCAAGTTAAGAGCGGTCATTTTGACCACCCGTGGTCGTTTTAGGTAGATCCTATAGCATTATTTATTTATTTGTTGCAATTGATGTAAAACTCAAATACCAATATATGCAGTTTTAGTAGAATTCAGGGAGCGGCTGGTCTGTATCTTTTTTTCCACAAAGTTTTTAAACAATGCGGTTTGCATTCTGAGAGATGGGCCTATTTTTTATTTAACAGAGTCCATTTTAGATCATTTTTCATTTGCATGTTGCTGTATTGTGCAGCTGCATGTTTTAAAACAGGGAAGGAAACCCTGTCTTTGCATTTTATTATTATTATTTATTGTAAGGGCTGCTATAGCTATCCTTATAAACTAAATAAAAGAGAAGAGCCTTGTGGCTGACACATGTTCCACTTGTCTGTTTGGTCCAAGAATTATTCTTCCTTCGCGTTTTAAGTATTTATTTAAACTTGCTTGAAGACATACAGTGAAATACTGAACTGCACCCAAGAAATAACAACTTTTAACCTGACCTAATACACGTATACACAAGGCACGAATACACGTAGGCTATGCACGGTCAGAAAAACCGTGTGGCTCCACTCTTCCATTCTAGGCAACGCCGCCTTCCGATTACTTCCTCTTCCGGAGTGCGTTAACCCAGGAACACCCTTCTCCAGTTCTTAAAGTGACATGCACCTATCTAAGACTACACAGCAAACTTACTACATACACAAAAAAGCAGTTACCTAAAGTATACGATGTGTAAAACGTAAGTATTTAAACTAATTATTCTAATTACTAATTAAACCATTAAATATTAAACATTAGGAGACATTTGGCTCCTACATTACCGGCCCCTACTTGTTCTGATAATTCTAAAGCCTAGAACAATTACCACATCCATAACAAATTCCTATTAAATTACATCAATACATACAATGAACAGGCATTTGTATTATCAAACATCTGATGTTACAAAATATGAAAAGGAAGTGCTTGGTAAGCACACTGACCAATATTTCGCCAGTCAGCTGGACAGGTCCGTTTTCTGAAAGAAAAAAGAAACAGAGAGAGAGAGCCAGAGGTTTCCAGCACATGCCTCATCGTAGGAGCTCAGTCTCTACCACCTGCTCATTTAGATTCCATGAGGAGACGGATCTTTGTGATGGGTCTGTCCAAGATGTTGGTCTCTGTCTTGATGCGAACTCTGCGAACAAGCCCCGTCTTGTCTGGAATTGTTTCAGTGACTTTTCCCATAATCCACGAATTTCTTGGAGCACAGTCATCCGTCAGAAGAACCACATCACCTTCTGCAAAGTTTCTTGATGCTGTGGACCATCGTTGCCGCTCCTGGAGTGGAGGTAGGTACTCTTTTATCCATCTCTTCCAAAACAAATATGACACATATTGTACCTGCCTCCATCTATGCCGTGAGTAGAGATCATCCTTGTCGAATAATCCTGGTGGTAATGATGGTTTCACCTTCAGCAGCAGGAGCTGATTGGGCGTCAGTGCCTCCAAGTCATTTGGGTCACTAGATGCCTTTGTGATAGGTCGGCTGTTGATGATCGACTCAACCTCACATAAGACTGTGTGAAGGCTTTCTTCATCAAGGACTTGTTCTCTCACAGTGGAATTCAGCACCTTTCCAACTGATCTTATTAACCACTCCCGCACTCCGCCATGATGAGAAGCTGTGGGAGGGTTAAATGTCCATTTAATCCCATATTGATGAAACAAATGCTGAAATTTGGAGGCGTTCCAGTCAGCAATGGCTGTCTTCAGCTCACGATTGGCCCCAACAAAGTTTGTCTCATTATCTGAACGAATCTCTTTCACTTGTCCTCTCCTTGCTATAAAGCGCTGGCCTGCGTTTATGCACGAGTCTGTGTCCAATGATGAGGCAAGCTCAATGTAAACTACGCGAACAGCTAAACAAGTGAATATAACGCCAAATCTTTTTGTGAGGCTTCTTCCACGTTTCACCTCAAATGGTCCAAAATAGTCCATCCCAGCTCTGGTGAAGGGTGGATCATCTGGTATCAACCGATCTCGCGGAAGATCATCCATTAGTTGTTTCCCAACTGTTCCATGTAAGCGACGGCATGTAACAAGAGTCTGAGAGAACCTTTGGAATGGCTGTGTTGGCACTAGGGATCCAAAATCCCTACCGCAGTTCGGAGAGCATATGATTGCGGCCTCCATCTCCAGTTTCCTCATGGATCTGTCATAGAACTTCAACAATGGGAAAGTCTCCAGACAGAATGACAGGCTGCTTACAACTTTCTGGCATAGCCACTCGACAGCCTTCCACCAACTCGCAACAGACCATCTTGAAACACAGCGTTCAGCTTTTCTTTTTTTTGTTTACATTTATTTCTGATTTTTCCCTTTTTCTCCCAATTTAGTGGCCAATCGATCCCTATTTTAATTCAAACACCCCCCCTCGTACTGCATGCGTTTGCCAACTGCATCTCTCCGGCCGGCAGTCTCGAAGGAGACTGCCTCCCCACTTTCATGACAAGGCGAATCCAGGCCGAACCACTGCTTTTTCCGACACACACAGAGATGCATTCATGTGACGAACACAAGCCGACTCCGCCCCCATCCCGAAGACAGCGTTGCCAGTTATTGCTGCTTCGTCGAGTCCGGCCATAGTCGGATCTGACGAGACCGGGGTGTGAACCCCGTTCCACAGTGGGCAACTGCATCGACACAAAGCCGATGCTTAGACTGCTACACCACCGTGGACCCTTAGCGTTCAGCTTTTACAAGTGGCTACTGCGCTTCACATTTTGTCCCTTGAGAAGAGCTAAAATCTCATCAGAGAACTTCTCTTTCTGACAGAATTTGATCACATCCTGTCCTGACACATGGGTATGGCTGTTTCATCTGTAGCAACAGCTTTCAGGCAGTCATCCATGTAGACATTTTCAACACTGTCTCTACGACTTCAGCTTTGAACTACCCACTCTGGTCTTCAGCACACTTTCTCAGAGCAAAACTGGCACAGGTAGGTGAAGACGTAGCCCAAAACAACAGTACAGTCACTTTGTGCTCAGTCAAGGCTTGGTTATAGTCATCACCGATCCACCAAAGGAAACTGAGTAAATCAAAGTCTTCATCAGGCTCTCTAACCTGGTGGAACGTTGCTTCCACATCTGCCATGATTGCAACGGGGTCTGAATCGGATTACAACGCCAGTTAGACTACTGGTCATGTCTGGTCCTTGAAGAAGCTGCTCATTTAAGGATGTGCCCTGATAGGGTGCAGCGCAGTCGAACACAAGTCTCAGTTTCTGTTTCACTGGGTGGTATACTGCATGGTGCAGTATATACCACACTTTCCCTTCCATGTCAATTCTTCATTGGACATCTGCACTGCATAGCCCTTTTGAATAAGCTGTTCCATGAAATCTGTTTATTCCTGTTGAAAGCAGGCATTCCTGATGAACTTCCACTGTAAGTTGTGTGCTCGCTGTTCAGCTATCTTACGATTAGTTCTTTGCGCCCCAGACACTCCCACTTTTATTGGCGGTGAATTGGTATTGTTTTAATGTTTTTTGATCTAATGTGATTGGACAATTCTCATGACTGTCAATCATCTTCACACCCACCATGATGCCTCGTCTTGACTGTCAATCCTCCACCGTCTACGAACCCTGATAATCTCTATAGGCTACACTGTCCTTCTTAATAACTCTGTGGACATTAAAGCAGCTGTCAGGTGTGCTGCACCAAGGTAAATTGCTGCCCCCCCCAAAAAAATAATAAAGAAATAGCACCAGCCACTGCTGGTTTAAATGCGCTGAGTTATATTGGGGTTTGTGTGACTGTTGAGTGGAAAGTAGTCATTTGGGACCAAGGTAAGGTTTAAGAAGACCAGAGGAGAAAATGTGCAGCATTAATTTGGCCTACTAGTTTATTTTATTTTTTTTAATCGTCATTGTGTTTTGCTCAGTGGCGTGTGGTGTTGTCACAAACTGTAGTTGAAATAGAAAACATGTAAGTTTTTTTGACACAGGATACAGGTGCTCAGAAATGGACAAAGAGGATCAACAAGTGGGCAAAAGCGGGCAGAGCGGCCAAGAAAGGGAAAGCATGAAGGTGTGTTAGCTGCTGATGAGCACTGACTAATTTCATGGACTATCGATGGTGTTTAGAAAATGAGTTGATATTTCATCTGTGTGGACTGTATGGAAAACGTGATACTTATGACTTGTTCCTGGCACAGAGGGCGACTCTTCTGATGATGCCGTGCACAGTGTCTCAGCTCCTGTCCGCTGCAGAAGTCAATGGTGCTTTCCGTATTGGCGACTTGGAGCTCAACCAGGTAGGAAGAAATGAACAAAAACCTCAAACCTAAACTGTACAATGGCTAAGATCAAGTTGTGTGAACTTGTGTGTGTGTGTGTGTGTGTGTGTGTGTGTGTGTGTGTGTGTGTGTGTGTGTGTGTGTGTGTGTGTGTGTGTGTGTGTGTGTGTGTGTGTATGTGTTAAAATAGATATCTGTAGTGGGCGTTGTCAGAAGATGTGTTCCTTCGGAGGTCAAAATCCAGTACTCTGTGGATGACATGACTGGCCCACCTATAGACGTGACACAGTGGGTGAATTCAGAGGCGAGTACTTTCTACAAAGATGTGTCGAGAAATACTGCAAACATCCTTGTTAAACATGTATTTTTTGTTCCTACCAGGCTCCAGGTGTGCCGTGCAGTTCAGATGTCCTTGGACAATATGTGAAGGTTATAGGACGTCTCAGGAACATTCAGGTAGATGAAGGTAGATTTTAGGTATTAAGTAAATATGAGTACGTCAGTAGTTTTTTTTGTTTATTCAAATGATTATCATATGGCCTTGTTCCTGTATTCTACATTGTGCAACAGTAGAATCTGTCGTACTTTGTTTTTTTAATAACATGGAGTAATTTTCCCTGAGAATTAGGGACAGAGATCACTGCTGGCAGGGAACGTCCGTCATGTTAAGGATCTCAATGAAATCACATCCCACATGTTGGAGGTTGTCCAAGCCCATATGCAGCGTTCCAGAAATGCTCATGAAAGGGTATTGGAGCCTGTGTTCATCTAAAAAGAAATCCTTTGAACTTTTACTGATGTGAAATCACTGACAAATCACTGACAAATGCTTGATGTTTTTTTTTGTATTATTATTAGGTGGGTGACATGCATACCAACAGGATGGATATACCTGGAACAGTCAACAGTGACAGACATGTTGATGGTCTTTCTGAGGAGAAGGAAGCTTATGGTTTATCCACCATCCAGAGGCAGGTTAGTCCTGTGTTTCAGTTTGATAGGACACTTCTGCTTACATAATAGACACCACAAGGAGACTCAGCAATGGGGGGTCTGGGTGGCGTGGTGGTCTATTCCATTGCCTATCAACACGGGGATCGCTGGTTCCAATCCCCGTGTTACCTCCGGCTTGGTCGGGCGTCCCTACAGACCCAATTGACTGTGTCTGCGGGTGGGGAGCCAGATGTGGGTATGTGTCCTGGTTGCTGCAGTAGCGCCTCCTCTGCTTGGTCGGGGCACCTGTTCGGGCGGGAGGGGGATAGTGTGATCCTCCCATGCGATCCGTCCCCCTGGTGAAACTCCTCATTCTCAGGTGAAAAGAAGCGGCTGGCGACTCCACATGTATCGGAGGAGACGTGGTAGTTTGCAGCCCTCCCCGGATCGGCAGAGAGGGTGGAGCGGTGACCAGGATGGCCCGGAAGAGTGGGGTAATTGTCCGGATACAGCTGGGGAGAAAAAGGGGGGGGGGATGCTCAGCAATCATGTCAATACCAGCTGCCCTGAGGATTCAATGTTACCATAAGCATCAACTGGCAATCCCCACCAATAGCTCCTGTGGACTAGAAATGAAAACTGCTCCATAGATGTGTTGGACTGGAATTTGACTTTTTTTCTTGCCTTTTGTAAGGTATGGATGGTGATAAAGACTTGCTCCCTCCATGATGGCATCAGTTTCATGGACTTGAGCATGGACCTTGAGTTCCTCAGCAGGACATCCATCAGGTATCCTCTGAGCTGACCACTGATATTTTTGATTTTTATCCAAAAGTTAGAACAAAATGCTTCAACTGCTGAGTTTTGCCTGTTCTCATGCAGAAGGACCTTGCAGTTTCTCCTCCATGAAGGTTTCATCTATTCAACTATTGATGAGGACCACTTCAAGTCCATTTGATAACCTAGAAATAACACGGGTAATGTTTCCATGTACCTTTCCCTCATGGTATTAAGTGATATGCCTGATTTCTAAATTATCGTGATATCACAATTTACTCCCCAGTATTGTCCCGGTTATCTCCTTTTTCTCCCCAGGAGGAGCTGGAGGGCGTTGCTGGGGAGAGGGACGTCTGGAGTGCCCTACTTAGCTTGCTGCCACCGTGACCCGATCCTGGAGAAGCGGCTGATGATGAATGAATGAATGAATATCTCGTTTTTGTTTCACAGATGATGATCTGACATGTTTTATTAATTTCTACAAAGATTATAATCCCATGCCTTTACAAACGTATTGTTTGTAGTTCCTTTTTAAAATATTGTATTATACTGATTTCCAGGAATCCTTACGGTAGTCTTTCGAACATTGTTGGTAGTAGTTTTGCACAACTCCTGTTTTTTTCCGGACATAAGTTTTTGTTCTATTCCACGAAATAGGAACGGAGTTAAATATATGTGTGGTGAACTGAATCACTAACGAGACTGCACGTGAAGAGTGCGTGCAAAGTGTGGGTCAGAGTCTGTGCCTGTCGCGAGCAGGGGCTGATTTGCATCAGAGCTCTTGAACTGACCGGGATTCACACTTGCGTTGTCGTGGAACTCTCTTCTGTAATTCATTGGGTCGCTCCCACGACACATCAAGCGCACCACCGTACGTAGGCCTACCAGTATCTCGGGTTTAAGTTATAGTAAAGAGCTCCAGTTTATTTTATTTGACTGGGTGCACTCATTTTTGGGAATTACTGGTTGATGTTTTAAGATAATATCAATAATATTCAAAGGGTCAGTGTTTAAAGCGTTTCAAAGTTAAGAGAGTTAACATGTTTTTTTTCTTCTTTTCATTGGAAGTGATTTGAGTTGATTAACTATAGACCAATTCAGTGTCTTGTATAGGTAAAACACCTCTCTAATTACAAGAGTCATGGGGTTATTATTTTACTGTATTACAGTCCATCTTGTAAATTACTATACATGTCATTTTTGAGTAACACAATTCTTTTGTGTTTGAGTTCTATGAGTCAGGTGGTTTCTCTAAAACACCTTGTGGGGTTTTAGAAGATATATTCCTGTCACACTTTTATATCCTGGGAGGCAGTTAGACACATAGTAGTGTTCCTAGTCACTCCAGGCGGAGGCACTGCGCTAAGCATCACTGAGGGTAACACTCTGTCCTCTCAGATTAGAAGGGACATTGGAAGGGGGTTACATTTTGGAAATATGTACGATGATGTTTGAGCAAAATAAATCATCCATTCAAGAGGACAGTTATGTTGAGGACCTACCTGTGAAGGAGGCTGCCCTTTCACCTGTCCCAAGTGAGCACAGCAGGACCAGTGAGTAGGGGCCTCAGCAGAACAGAAGACCTAAGGTCTTCACATGTGATCGACTTGGCTCACCAGCTTGCTGGAGTTTGAGGACACCGCCACATCATACAATCTTTAAGGTGCCATGGACACAGACTGTGCAGCCAGACTACTACCAGCAACCCTGTGGACATGGACGGCAGGAACATTGTTATCACACTCGAGTCACCACACATCGCTGGACTGTGTTAAGTGTATGTCGCTAAATGGAGGCTGTAGGTAACACAGACCAAAAGAGAAGGTGAAGGACTCTGGGTATTGACCCATATGAAAGAATGTACCAGAAGAGTTCCAGTCTGTAACCAAACTGTGAAAGTGACTGAAAAGAACTGAATGTATCAAAGTAGTTCCAGTCTGTAAACCAGTGTTTTGTACATGGTTGGTGGTATTCGAGCACTTCAGGTTAAAGGTAATGATGTTGAGGAGAACATTAATGTTGAGGGGTAGTATGTGACCGATGGAATAATGTTCATTACCAGCATTTCATGTTATATTTTATCTTATGTTTAAAATGTTTGTCGTCAGCTGCAGCAGTTTGAGAACAGCAATTCCTGTTTCCATATGTTTTGTGTTGATAATGTCACCCCAGTCCGACTCGAGTCCTGAATTTCTGGACTCGTGACTCGACTTGGACTTAAGCACTGATGACTCGGACTCTGTTGTGCTCGATCCAATACACCACAGACTCGAACACTGGGGACTCGACTCGGACTCGAGGTTTAGTGACTAGACTACAACACTGGTGTGTGTGTACATGCTTGCGAGTGCATTAGTTTGGCTATTACGTCACAACGTAAATAAACTCCCTCTGAAGTGGTGACAGCTGTGTCAGTTTTGTTTAATGTAGACCTTTTTTATTTGTATGTCAGCTGTTTTACGGTGCCAGAGTAGCGCACTGGTGCCCATGTTGGAACTCGACTCAGATTCAACCTTGATGACTCGGACTCAGACTGGGGTAATGGGGCCTGACTCGAATTAGACTCGGAACCGATCTGGAACACTGGGGACTCGAGACTCGATTCGGACTCGAGGTTTAGTGACTCGACTACAACACTGTCACCCTAACACCAGCAGCACTGAGTAGTTGTAGTTACCAGACGGTTCCAGCAGGGGCAATGTAGCGCTGTTGTGCTCAGTGCCGTCTTGTGTGCAGCGCCGTGTGGTCAGAGAGAGTCTGGCCAACTGTCTACATCGGCGCCATATTGCCTACCAACTGGTAGACGGCGCCATGCGCGCTCTTCAAAATCGGGCTGACTTCATGCTCTGTCAAGCTGCTCTTTCAAAGAAATAAGGGAAAACAGAGACGGGTTGCCGGAGAGGTTCTCAGGCGCGGTGGGCGTGGCTATGGTGCGGTAGGCGTGGCAAACGTAGCGGCGGGCATAATGGGAAGGACGCTGGTACCTTTCGAGTGTTGTGAGTGAAGTTGGAGTCAGCGGGAGTGAACTGGACGGTACTGGTGGTAACTAGATATACCTAGAACATGCGATGATCCAGGGGGCGCACCGGACCGACCGTGAATCTTTGTTTCGTCAAACGACGTAACAATGGAGGACACATTGGCCTAGAGCAGTGATACTCAACCCGAGGCTCCTTTAAGACTAATTGTGGATCTTTTAAGTCCTACTTAAAAAATAAATAAAAACTAAAAAATATTGTCAGCAGAATTCATCAACGTTTCATTCTCATTCATTCGCAAGACACATCAATCTATTACGCTCCCACCCCTCAACCACCTGAACTACCAATTAGCCCATTGGAGTATATGGAGATACACACGAAAGCAAATGTTTTTATTTGCAGTAACATGTATTTTATGTTTGACCTCTGACCCTCTATGTCCATTGGTTGTGTATGTTGTATAAATGTCCGCGCGCTACTCTGGTGCGCGCCCTTGGAAGAAGACAGAGCAAGAGGGTCACTCATGTGTTTTCGTGCCTGCTTAACGCAGTCGTTTTGTAATGTTACTACGGTCTAGCAAATAAAAGAGGAAGACCAAGATGCACCTTGATCGTTGTGGTGTAACGTGCATGGATAAGTAGACACGTTGGTCCTTGACTAACGGGTCGGACCCTTTAGTCGACTGGTTAATGTTGTCGCTTGCGGTGTGGGAGACACGGGTTCGCGTCCCGGTTGTGACGACGATATCCCGGACTGCCCCCCGAATTCGCTACAATATTTCAGTTATCCTGTAGATACACGAGAACAACAGTATAAGTTCCACTTGGGAAAGGGGACAGATAAGCAGCATTAAGAGGAAAGAAATGGAGATATGGCAGAAACGCTGGGCGGAAGACCAGAAAAGTAAGGGGTTGTGGTGATACACATTTGAGGGTAGATTCACCAGGGGCTGCTGCTCCTTTAAGGCAGACATTTCAGAGTGCTGACGTAGGCACTGTTTCCGGTTTCCGGGGTGAGCCATGTTTTGCAGCAGCCTAGCGGTTAGCCGGTTGCCACGGGAGATTGCGCTGTATCGGTGTTGTTTTGTGTGGCGAGTAAACGGAATTGACTCGACTCGATCTCTCCGTCTCCTCATTCCTGCATTCCTGCAGGTTATTACACAATACCAAAAACTGTCACAACAATGAGCTATAAATAAAGGAAGAGAAGGGAGGAAATCATAGTGAGACTGATTGGATCACACAGGATTAAATGGCACGTTGTTTATAATGGGGAAAGGGACGATGGTAAGTGTGAGAACTGTGGAGTAAAAAAAACGCTGAACATGTAATATTGCGTTATAACATGTATGAAGTGGAAAGAGAAAGGTTACAGTCGGAGAGGCGGGACGGGAGTGGAATCTGATGAGGAAACTGGGAACAGAAGGAGAGGCAGAGGGGAGTAAAATCACCAGGAAGGCACTCTTTACTTTCTTAAGTTACACAAGGTTGATGGGAAGAAATAAGGTGAAATGACATGATATTACCCACTCTTGTACAGTAGGTGGCGGTGTGCACCTTAAAGCTGTTTCCGAGCCACCATTACACCGAGAGAAGAAGAAGAAGCAGCAGCCGATAACATATCACTTCAGATCAACTGTTGTTGTTCACAGGTGTGTTAAATGTGTATATGTGCTCTGGGAAGTATCAGTATTATGGTATATCCGTGTATTGTGGAGTAAAGACGGATAAGCTAACGATGCTAACGTCATGAAATGCTAACCGATTTGTAGTGTGGAGGGAAACAGAGCGGACACTGTGCTACATCGACCTTTTACGTTATATTCTTTTTGCGTTATTTTCAGACAAGATATAGGATGAGACGGTACCTTTTATATCGATATAGTTTGTTGTGTAAAATACATAACCTGTAAACGACCCTCTAGTGTCACTGGTTGTTTGTGATTTGAGGGACTTTTATTTTGAAAACCGCAAACGGAAGTAGAGACATCAGGCGGGGTTCTGTCAGTAATCCTTCGTCATTCAATGAAAATGTGAACGTTTCTCTGAATCTTGTAAGAAGAATTTCCCTCGTTATTACTGGATTGATTACAAGGTATTTACTGTGCCTTTTTTCTGTAATCTGATGGTATTGATTTCGTTTTGTACCTGTTCTATATTTTGCTGGATATAACTCAAACGTTACTCTTTAGAGAGTGGTGATTTCTTTGCTAGTAACCCTGACTTCTAATGCCTGGCTAGGCAACGTCATTCTACATTGGGTACTGCTCTGCGCAGCATGCATGCTCATTGGAAGTTTATTTTTCTGTAGATTGTGGGAAGAGAAGTTGCATCTTATTTTGGTTAGCCCCCAGTTGGAGAGAGAGAACAAGGTATGTCATATTGTCTTGTTTTCAGTGGGATAGGATTGTGTATTTGTTCTACTGTAGGCTATTTTTCTATGTAACTGACCTAATTTACTGCACTGTTCAAGAAAAGCCATTAATGCAAAGAAAATTCTATGTTGATGTTTGGATTGTATATTATTATTTATAAGAGATCTAAGAGTATTTTCTGTTTTTTCATCTCAGCTCTTACGTTGTTGATTGTTAAATAAACACATGAAACATCAGTAAAAAAGAGTACGACCATCTGCCTTCTGGGGACGCTACATAACCCGTTTCTAACACGTGGGGCGTCCTGACGGACGACCTAGACGAGGTGGGGCGAGGTTCTTAACTCGTTTCTTGTCATTTTGACCGCCGCTGTTTTTAAACTATATTCTGTCAAGATAGATACCCAGTTGAGATATTAATGCAGTACATATGTTAGTATGTCTGTTAAGGAACTAACTGACACCAAAATTAACATTTTAACAACTTTTAAAACCGTTTTTCAAACAATTTAAAATGGCCGCCGTCCAACGCCTGTAAGCACTGCAACACCTCGGTGGTTCATGGCGCGTCTGAAATGGCGGCTGTTACCAGACATGTTGGCAATAATCACAAATCAAGTTTAGACCATTTCTCTGTACTGGGGAACGCTAGTGTGTTTCTAGGACAGAGCAGCGAACCCCCCCCCCCCAAAAAAGAAAAAGAGTTTATTTACAATAAACAGGTATACAATTACCATACAGAGGAAAAATAAAACAGATTTGTACAGACAAGGGGAGTTCAGTGTCGACTCGTTTTAAGTCCTGTCAGAGTTCATATAAAATGTACTTGATTTAAAATATCACAAGTCTTTATACACACCTTGATTTTCAGTGAAGGTGCCATACTACTGGAGTTCAACAACAAGTGGATGAAAGCAGGGTTTGGAGCCAGACCATTTAGTTTTGTGGATGTGGAATTTACCAAGAATAACCGAAAGCTGAATTACATAAGTATTATTGTTTTCCGTCCCATAAAACACAAAATATAACATCACATCAAATACATTAATCTGTCCCTTAGTACCCACTTTACTATTTACAAAGTCTTGCATGTCAATCTCGGTAGTAGGCTAAATGTTCAGTTGCAAGTCAAAGCCACATGTGAGATGTCACGAGAACTTGTATTAAAACAGATTAAACGGATCAAAATAAAAAGTAAAGACGGTGTTTCCTTCCCTGTTTTAAAATATACTGCTGCTACACAATATATCAACATGCAAATGAAACTTCGCAAAGGACATGACGCGACCAACACACGTCATGGTGACATGACGCGCACGATCACGTGCAAGTTAAGAGCGGTCATTTTGACCACCCGTGGTCGTTTTAGGTAGATCCTATAGCTTTATTTATTTATTTGTTGCAATTGATCTAAAACTCAAATACCAATATATGCAGTTTTAGTAGATTTCAGGGAGCGGCTGGTCTGTATCTTTTTTCCACAAAGTTTTTAAACTGAATGCGGTTTGCATTCTGAGAGATGGGCCTATTTTTTATTTAACAGAGTCCATTTTAGATAATTTTTCATTTGCTTGTTGCTGTATTGTGCAGCTGTATATTTTAAAACAGGGAAGGAAACCCTGTCTTTGCATTTTATTATTATTATTTATTGTAAGGGCTGCTATAGATATCCTGATAAACTAAAAAAAAGAGAAGAGCCTTATGGCTGACACATGTTCCACTTGTCTCTTTGGTCCAAGAATGATTCTTCCTTCGCGTTTTAAGTATTTATTTAAACTTGCTTGAAGACATACAGTGAAATACTGAACTGCACCCAAGAAATAACAACTTTTAACCTGACCTAATACACGTATACACAAGGCACGAATACACGTAGGCTATACACGGTCAGAAAAACCGTGTGGCTCCACTCTTCCATTCTAGGCAACGCCCCCTTCCGATTACTTCCTCTTCCGGAGCGCGTTAACCCAGGAACACCCTTCTCCAGTTCTTAAAGTGACATGCACCTATCTAAGACTACACAGCAAACTTAATACATACATAAAAAAGCAGTTACCTAAAGTCTACGATGTGTAAAAAGTAAATATTTAAACTAATTATTCAAATTACTAACTAAACCATTAAATATTAAACATTAGGAGACATTTGGCTCCTACATTACCGGCCCCTACTTGTTCTGATAATTCTAAAGCCTAGAACAATTACCATATCCATAACAAATTCCTATCAAATTACATCAATACGTACAATGAACAGGCATTTGTATTATCAAACATCTGATGTTACAAAATATGAAAAGGAAGTGCTTGGTAAGCACACTGACCAATATTTTTCCAGTCAGCTTGACAGGTCCGTTTTCTGAAAGAAAAAAGAAACAGAGAGAGAGAGCCAGAGGTTACCAGCACATGGCTCATCGTGCGAGCTGTCTTTACCACCTGCTCATTTAGATTCCATGAGGAGACAGATCTTTGTGATGGGTCTGTCCAAGATTTTGGTCTCTGTCTTGATGCGAGCTCTGCGAACAAGCCCCGTCTTGTCTGGAATTGCTTCAGTGACTTTTCCCATAATCCATGAATTTCTTGGAGCACAGTCATCCGTCAGAAGAACCACATCACCTTCTGCAAAGTTTCTTGATGCTGTGGACCATCGTTGCCGCTCGTGGAGTGGAGGTAGGTACTCTTTTATCCATCTCTTCCAAAACAAATATGACACATATTGTACCTGCCTCCATCTATGCCGTGAGTAGAGATCATCCTTGTCGAATAATCCTGGTGGTAATGATGGTTTCACCTTCAGCAGCAGGAGCTGATTGGGCGTCAGTGCCTCCAAGTCATTTGGGTCACTAGATGCCTTTGTGATAGGTCGGCTGTTGATGATCGACTCAACCTCACATAAGACTGTGTGAAGGCTTTCTTCATCAAGGACTTGTTCTCTCACAGTGGAATTCAGCACCTTTCCAACTGATCTTATTAACCACTCCCGCACTCCGCCATGATGAGAAGCTGTGGGAGGGTTAAATGTCCATTTAATCCCATATTGATGAAACAAATGCTGAAATTTGGAGGCGTTCCAGTCAGCAATGGCTGTCTTCAGCTCACGATTGGCCCCAACAAAGTTTGTCTCATTATCTGAACGAATCTCTTTCACTTGTCCTCTCCTTGCTATAAAGCCCTGGCCTGCGTTTATGCACGAGTCTGTGTCCAATGATGAGGCAAGCTCAATGTAAACTACGCGAACAGCTAAACAAGTGAATATAACGCCAAATCTTTTTGTGAGGCTTCTTCCACGTTTCACCTCAAATGGTCCAAAATAGTCCATCCAAGCTCTGGTGAAGGGTGGATCATCTGGTATCAACCGATCTCGCGGAAGATCATCCATTAGTTGTTTCCCAACTGTTCCATGTAAGCGAAGGCATGTAACAGGAGTTTGAGATAACCTTTGGAATGGCTGTGTTGGCACTAGGGATCCAAAATCTCTGCCGCAGTTCGGAGAGCATATGATTGCGGCCTCCATGACCAGTTTCCTCATGGATCTGTCGTAGAACTTCAACAATGGGAAAGTCTCTAGACAGAATGACAGGCTGCTTACAACTTTCTGGCATAGCCACTCGACAGCCTTCCACCAACTCGCAACAGACCATCTTGAAACACAGCGTTCAGCTTTTCTTTTTTTTGTTTACATTTATTTCTGATTTTTCCCTTTTTCTCCCAGTTTAGTGGCCAATCGATCCCTATTTTAATTCAAACACCCCCCCTCGTACTGCATGCGTTTGCCAACTGCATCTCTCCGGCCGGCAGTCTCGAAGGAGACGCCTCCCCACTTTCATGACAAGGCGAATCCAGGCCGAACCACTGCTTTTTCCGACACACACAGAGATGCATTCATGTGACGAACACAAGCCGACTCCGCCCCCCTCCCGAAGACAGCGTTGCCAGTTATTGCTGCTTCGTCGAGTCCGGCCATAGTCGGATCTGACGAGACTGGGGTGTGAACCCCAGTCCACAGTGGGCAACTGCATCGACACAAAGCCGATGCTTAGACTGCTACACCACCGTGGACCCTTAGCGTTCAGCTTTTACAAGTGGCTACTGCGCTTCACATTTTGTCCCTTGAGAAGAGCTAAAATCTCATCAGAGAACTTCTCTTTCTGACAGAATTTGATCACGTCTTGTCCTGACACATGGGTATGGCTGTTTCATCTGTAGCAACAGCTTTCAGGCAGTCATCCATGTAGACATTTTCAACACTGTCTCTACGACTTCAGCTTTGAACTACCCACTCTGGTCTTCAGCACACTTTCTCAGAGCAAAACTGGCACAGGTAGGTGAAGACGTAGCCCAAAACAACAGTACAGTCACTTTGTGCTCAGTCAAGGCTTGGTTATAGTCATCACCGATCCACCAAAGGAAACTGAGTAAATCAAAGTCGTCATCAGGCTCTCTAACCTGGTGGAACGTTGCTTCCACATCTGCCATGATTGCAACGGGGTCTGAATCGGATTACAACGCCAGTTAGACTACTGGTCATGTCTGGTCCTTGAAGAAGCTGCTCATTTAAGGATGTGCCCTGATAGGGTGCAGCGCAGTCGAACACAAGTCTCAGTTTCTGTTTCACTGGGTGGTATACTGCATGGTGCAGTATATACCACACTTTCCCTTCCATGTCAATTCTTCATTGGACATCTGCACTGCATAGCCCTTTTGAATAAGCTGTTCCATGAAATCTGTTTATTCCTGTTGAAAGCAGGCATTCCTGATGAACTTCCACTGTAAGTTGTGTGCTCGCTGTTCAGCTATCTTACGATTAGTTCTTTGCGCCCCAGACCCTCCCACTTTTATTGGCGGTGAATTGGTATTGTTTTAATGTTTTTTGATCTAATGTGATTGGACAATTCTCATGACTGTCAATCATCTTCACACCCACCACGACGCCTCGTCTTGACTGTCAATCATCCACCGTCTACAAACCCTGATAAACTCTATAGGCTACACTGTCCTTCTTAATAACTCTGTGGACATTAAAGCAGTTGTCAGGTGTGCTGCACCAAGGTAAATTGCTGCCCCCCCCCAAAAAAAATAAAGAAATAGCACCAGCCACTGCTGGTTTAAATGCGCTGAGTGATACTGGGGTTTGTGTGACTTTTAAGTGGAAAGTAGTCATTTGGGACCAAGGTAAGGTTTAAGAAGACCAGAGTAGAAAATGTGCAGCATAAGTTTGGCCTACTAGTTTATGTTTTTTTTTTCAAATTTTCATTGTGTTTTGCTCAGTGGCGTGTGGTGTTGTCACAAACTGTAGTTGAAATAGAAAACATGTAAGTTTTTTTGACACAGGATACAGGTGCTCAGAAATGGACAAAGAGGATCAACAAGTGGGCAAAAGCAGGCAGAGCGGCCAAGAAAGGGAAAGGTGTGTTAGCTGCTGATGAGCACTGACTAATTTCATGGACTATCGATGGTGTTTAGAAAATGAGTTGATATGTCATCTGTGTGGACTGTATGGAAAACGTGATACTTATGACTTGTTCCTGGCACAGAGGGCGACTTCAGATAATGCCGTGCACAGTGTCTCAGCTCCTGTCCACTGCAGAGGTCAATGGTGCTTTCCGTATTGGCGACTTGGAGCTCAACCAGGTAGGAAGAAATGAACAAAAACCTTAAACCTAAACTGCACAATGGCTAAGATCAAGTTGTGTGAACTTGTGAGTGTGTGTGTGAGTGTGTGTGTGTGTGTATGTGTTAAAATAGATATCTGTAGTGGGCGTTGTCAGAAGATGTGTTCCTTCGGAGGTCAAAATCCAGTACTCTGTGGATGACATGACTGGCCCACCTATAGACGTGACACAGTGGGTGAATTCAGAGGCGAGTACTTTCTACAAAGATGTGTCGAGAAATACTGCAAATATACTTGTCAAACATGTTTTTTTTTGTTCCTACCAGGCTCCAGGTGTGCCGTGCAGTTCAGATGTCCTTGGACAATATGTGAAGGTTATAGGACGTCTCAGGAACATTAAGGTAGATGAAGGTATATTTTAGGTATTAAGTAAATATGAGTACGTCAGTAGTTTTTTTGTTTATTCAAATGATTATCATATGGCCTTGTTCCCGTATTCTACATTGTGCAACAAGTAGAATCTGTCGTACTTTGTTTTTTTAATAACATGGAGTAATTTTCCCTGAGAATTAGGGACAGAGATCACTGCTGGCAGGGAACGTCCGTCATGTTGAGGATCTCAATGAAATCACATCCCACATGTTGGAAGTTGTCCAAGCCCATATGCAGTGTTCCAGAAATGCTCATGAAAGGGTATTGGAGCCTGTGTTCATCTAAAAAGAAATCCTTTGAACTTTTACTTATGTGAAATCACTGACAAATCACTGACAAATGCTGGATGTTTTTTTTTGTATTATTATTAGGTGGGTGACATGCATACCAACAGGATGGATATACCTGGAACGGTCAACAGTGACAGACATGTTGATGGTCTTTCTGAGGAGAAGGAAGCTTATGGTTTATCCACCATCCAGAGGCAGGTTAGTCCTGTGTTTCAGTTTGATAGGACACTTCTGCTTACATAATAGACACCACAAAGAGACTCAGCAATGGGGGGTCTGGGTGGCGTGGTGGTCTATTCCATTGCCTATCAACACAGGGATCGCTGGTTCCAATCCCCGTGTTACCTCCGGCTTGGTCGGGCGTCGCTACAGACCCAATTGGCTGTGTCTGCGGGTGGGGAGCCAGATGTGGGTATGTGTCCTGGTTGCTGCAGTAGCGCCTCCTCTGCTTGGTCGGGGCGCCTGTTGGGCGGGAGGGGGATAGCGTGATCCTCCCATGCGATCCGTCCCCCTGGTGAAACTCCTCATTCTCAGGTGAAAAGAAGCGGCTGGCGACTCCACATGTATCGGAGGAGACGTGGTAGTTTGCAGCCCTCCCCGGATCGGCAGAGAGGGTGGAGCGGTGACCAGGATGGCCCGGAAGAGTGGGGTAATTGTCCGGATACAGCTGGGGAGAAAAAAGGGGGGGGGGGATGCTCAGCAATCATGTCAATACCAGCTGCCCTGAGGATTCAATGTTACCATAAGCATCAACTGGCAATCCCCACCACTAGCTCCTGTGGACTAGAAATTAAAACTGCTCCATAAATGTGTTGGACTGGAATTTGACTTTTTTTCTTGCCTTTTGTAAGGTACGGACGGTGATAAAGAGTTGCTCCCTCCATGATGGCATCAGTTTCATGGACTTGAGCATGGAGCTTGGGTTCCTCAGCAGGACATCCATCAGGTATCCTCTGAGCTGAACACTGATATTTTTGATTTTTATCCAAACGTTAGAACAAAATGCTTCAACTGCTGAGTTTTGCCTGTTCTCATGCAGAAGGACCTTGCAGTTTCTCCTCCATGAAGGTTTCATCTATTCAACTATTGATGAGGACCACTTCAAGTCCATTTGATAACCTAGAAATAACATGGGTAATGTTTCCATGTACCTTTCCCTCATGGTATTAAGTGATATGCCTGATTTCTAAATTATCGTGATATCACGTTTTACTCCCCAGTATTGTCCAGGTTATCTTGTTTTTCTCCCCTGGAGGAGCTGGAGGGCGTTGCCGGGGAGAGGGACGTCTGGAGTGCCCTGCTTAGCTTGCTGCCAGCCTGACCCGATCTTGGAGAAGCAGCTGATGATGAATGAATGAATGAATGAATGAATGAATATCTCGTTTTTGTTTCACAAATGATGATCTGACATGTTTTATTAATTTATACAAAGATTATAATCCCATGCCTGTACAAACGTATAGTTTGTAGTTATTTTTTAAAATATTGTAGTATACTGATTTCCAGGCATCCTTACGGTAGTCTTTTGAACATTGTTGGTAGTAGTTGTTCACAATTCCTGTTTTTTTCCGGAGATACGTTTTTGTTCTATTCCACGAAATAGGAACGGAGTTAAATATATGCGTGGTGAACTGAATCACTAACGAGACTGCACGTGAAGAATGTGTGCAAAGTGTGGGTCAGAGTCTGTGCCTGTCGCGAGCAGGAGCTGATTTGCATCAGAGCTCTTGAACTGACCGGGATTCACACTTGCGTTGTCATGGAACTCTCATCTGTAATTCATTGGGTCGCTCCCACAACACGTCAAGCCCACCACCGTACGTAGGCCTACCAGTATCTCGGGTTTAAGTTATAGTAAAGAGCTCCAGTTTATTTTATTTGACTGGGTGCACTCATTTTTGGGAATTACTGGTTGATGTTTTAGGATAATGTAAATAATATTCAAGGGGTCAGTGTTTAAAGCATTTCAAAGTTAAGAGAGTTAACATGTTTTTTTTCTTCTTTTCATTGGAAGTGATTTGAGTTGATTAACTATAGACCAATTCAGTGTCTTGTATAGGTAAAACACCTCTCTAATTACAAGAGTCATGGGGTTATTATTTTACTGTATTACAGTCCATCTTGTAAATTACTATACATGTCATTTTTGAGTAACACAATTCTTTTGTGTTTGAGTTCTATGAGTCAGGTGGTTTATCTAAAACACCTTGTGGGGTTATAGAAGATATATTCCTGTCACACTTTTATATCCTGGGAGGCAGTTAGACACATAGTAGTGTTCCTAGTCACTCCAGGTGGAGGCACCGCGCTAAGCATCACTGAGGGTAACACTCTGTCCTCTCAGATTAGAAGGGGCATTGGAAGGGGGTTACATTTTGGAAATATGTACGATGATGTTTGAGCAAAATAAATCATCCATTCAAGAGGACAGTTATGTTGAGGACCTACCTGTGAAGGAGGCTGCCCTTTCACCTGTCCCAAGTGAGCACAGCAGGACCAGTGAGTAGGGGCCTCAGCAGAACAGACGACCTAAGGTCTTCACATGTGATCGACTTGGCTCACCAGCTTGCTGGAGTTTGAGGACACCGCCACATCATACAATCTTTAAGGTGCCATGGACACAGACTGTGCAGCCAGACTACTACCAGCAACCCTGTGGACATGGATGGCAGGAACATTGTTATCACACTCGAGTCACCACACATCGCTGGACTGTGTTAAGTGTATGTAGCTAAATGGAGGCTGTAGGTAACACAGCCCAAAAGAGAAGGTGAAGGACTCTGGGTATTGACCCATATGAATGAATGTACCAGAAGAGTTCCAGTCTGTAACCAAACTGTGAAAGTGACTGAAAAGAACTGAATGTATCAAAGGAGTTCCAGTCTGTAAACCAGTGTTTTGTACATGGTTGGTGGTATTCGAGCACTTCAGGTTAAAGGTAATGATGTTGAGGAGAACATTAATGTTGAGGGGTAGTATGTGACCGATGGAATAATGTTCATTACCAGCATTTCATGTTATATTTTATCCTATGTTTAAAATGTTTGTCGTCAGCTGCAGCAGTTTGAGAACAGCAATTCCTGTTTCCATGTGTTTTGTGTTGATAATGTCACCCCAGTCCGACTCGAGTCCTGAATTTCTGGACTCGTGACTCGACTTGGACTTAAGCACTGATGACTCGGACTCTGTTGTGCTCGATCCAATACACCACAGACTCGAACACTGGGGACTCGACTCGGACTCGAGGTTTAGTGACTAGACTACAACACTGGTGTGTGTGTGTACATGCTTGCGAGTGCATTAGTTTGGCTATTACGTCACAACGTAAATAAACTCCCTCTGAAGTGGTGACAGCTGTGTCAGTTTTGTTTAATGTAGACCTTTTTTATTTGTATGTCAGCTGTTTTACGGTGCCAGAGTAGCGCACTGGTGCCCATGTTGGAACTCGACTCAGATTCAACCTTGATGACTCGGACTCAGACTGGGGTAATGGGGCCTGACTCGAATTAGACTCGGAACCGATCTGGAACACTGGGGACTCGAGACTCGATTCGGACTCGAGGTTTAGTGACTCGACTACAACACTGTCACCCTAACACCAGCAGCACTGAGTAGTTGTAGTTACCAGACGGTTCCAGCAGGGGCAATGTAGCGCTGTTGTGCTCAGTGCCGTCTTGTGTGCAGCGCCGTGTGGTCAGAGAGAGTCTGGCCAACTGTCTACATCGGCGCCATATTGCCTACCAACTGGTAGACGGCGCCATGCGCGCTCTTCAAAATCGGGCTGACTTCATGCTCTGTCAAGCTGCTCTTTCAAAGAAATAAGGGAAAACAGAGACGGGTTGCCGGAGAGGTTCTCAGGCGCGGTGGGCGTGGCTATGGTGCGGTAGGCGTGGCAAACGTAGCGGCGGGCATAATGGGAAGGACGCTGGTACCTTTCGAGTGTTGTGAGTGAAGTTGGAGTCAGCGGGAGTGAACTGGACGGTACTGGTGGTAACTAGATATACCTAGAACATGCGATGATCCAGGGGGCGCACCGGACCGACCGTGAATCTTTGTTTCGTCAAACGACGTAACAATGGAGGACACATTGGCCTAGAGCAGTGATACTCAACCCGCGGCTCCCTTAAGACTAGTTATGGTTCTTTTAAGTCCTACTTAAAAAATAAATAAAAACTAAAAAATATTGTCAGCAGAATTCATCAACGTTTCATTCTCATTCATTCGCAAGACACATCAATCTATTACGCTCCCACCCCTCAACCACCTGAACTACCAATTAGCCCATTGGAGTATATGGAGATACACACGAAAGCAAATGTTTTTATTTGCAGTAACATGTATTTTATGTTTGACCTCTGACCCTCTATGTCTATTGGTTGTGTATGTTGTATAAATGTCCGAGCGCTACTCTGGTGCGCGCCCTTGGAAGAAGACAGAGCAAGAGGGTCACTCATGTGTTTTCGTGCCTGCTTAACGCAGTCGTTTTGTAATGTTACTACGGTCTAGCAAATAAAAGAGGAAGACCAAGATGCACCTTGATCGTTGTGGTGTAACGTGCATGGATAAGTAGACACGTTGGTCCTTGACTAACGGGTCGGACCCTTTAGTCGACTGGTTAATGTTGTCGCTTGCGGTGTGGGAGACACGGGTTCGCGTCCCGGTTGTGACGACGATATCCCGGACTGCCCCCCCGAATTCGCTACAATATTTCAGTTATCCTGTAGATACACGAGAACAACAGTATAAGTTCCACTTGGGAAAGGGGACAGACAAGCAGCATTAAGAGGAAAGAAATGGAGATATGGCAGAAACGCTGGGAGGAAGACCAGAAAAGTAAGGGGTTGTGGTGATACACATTTGAGGGTAGATTCACCAGGGGCTGCTGCTCCTTTAAGGCAGACATTTCAGAGTGCTGACGTAGGCACTGTTTCCGGTTTCCGGGGTGAGCCATGTTTTGCAGCAGCCTAGCGGTTAGCCGGTTGCCACGGGAGATTGCGCTGTATCGGTGTTGTTTTGTGTTGCGAGTAAACGGAATTGACTCGACTCGATCTCTCCGTCTCCTCATTCCTGCATTCCTGCAGGTTATTACACAATACCAAAAACTGTCACAACAATGAGCTATAAATAAAGGAACAGAAGGGAGGAAATCATAGTGAGACTGATTGGATCACACAGGATTAAATGGCACGTTGTTTATAATGGGGAAAGGGACGATGGTAAGTGTGAGAACTGTGGAGTTAAAGAAAACGCTGAACATGTAATATTGCGTTATAACATGTATGAAGTGGAAAGAGAAAGGTTACAGTCCGAGAGGCGGGACGGGAGTGGAATCTGATGAGGAAACTGGGAACAGAAGGAGAGGCAGAGGGGAGTAAAATCACCAGGAAGGCACGCTTTACTTTCTTAAGTGACACAAGGTTGATGGGAAGAAATAGGGTGAAATGACGTGAAGGTTACACACTCTTGTACAGTAGGTGGCGGTATGCACCTTAAAGCTGTTTCCGAGCCACCATTACACCGAGAGAAGAAGAAGAAGCAGCAGCCGATAACATATCACTTCAGATCAACTGTTGTTGTTCACAGGTGTGTTAAATGTGTATATGTGCTCTGGGAAGTATCAGTATTATGGTATATCCGTGTATTGTGGAGTAATGACGGATAAGCTAACGATGCTAACGTCATGAAATGCTAACCGATTTGTTGTGTGGAGGGAAACAGAGCGGACACTGTGGTACATCGACCTTTTACGTTATATTCTTTTTGCGTTATTTTTAGAGAAGATATAGGATGAGACGGTACCTTTTATATCGATATAGTTTGTTGTGTAAAATACGTAACCTGTAAACGACCCTCTAGTGTCACTGGTTGTTTGTGATTTGAGGGACTTTTATTTTGAAAACCGCAAACGGAAGTAGAGACATCAGGCGGGATTCTGTCAGTAATCCTTCGTCATTCAATGAAAATGTGAACGTTTCTCTGAATCTTGTAAGAAGAATTTCCCTCGTTATTACTGGATTGATTACAAGGTATTTAATGTGCCTTTTTTCTGTAATCTGATGGTATTGATTTCGTTTTGTACCTGTTCTATATTTTGCTGGATATAACTCAAACGTTACTCTTTAGAGAGTGGTGATTTCTTTGCTAGTAAACCTGATTTCTAATGCCTGGCTAGGCAACGTCATTCTACATTGGGTAATGCTCTGCGCAGCATGCATGCTCATTGGAAGTTTATTTTTCTGTAGATTGTGGGAAGAGAAGTTGCATCTTATTTTGGTTAGCCCCCAGTTGGAGAGAGAGAACAAGGTATGTCATATTGTCTTGTTTTCAGTGGGATAGGATTGTGTATTTGTTCTACTGTAGGCTATTTTTCTGTGTGACTGACCTAATTTACTGCACTGTTCAAGAAAAGCCATTAATGTAAAGAAAATTCTATGTTGATGTTTGGATTGTATATTGTTATTTATAAGAGATCTAAGAGCATTTTCTGTTTTTTCATCTCAGCTCTTACGTTGTTGATTGTTAAATAAACACATGTAACATCAGTAAAAAAGAGTACGACCATCTGCCTTCTGGGGACGCTACATAACCCGTTTCTAACACGTGGGGCGTCCTGACGGACGACCTAGACGAGGTGGGGCGAGGTTCTTAACACGTTTCTTGTCATTTTGACCGCTGCGGTTTTTAAACTATATTCTGTCAAGATAGATACCCAGTTGAGATATTAATGCAGTACATATGTCAGTATGTCTGTCAAGGAACTAACTGACACCCAAATTAACATTTTAACAAATTTTAAAACCGTTTTCAAACAATTTAAAATGGCCACCGTCCAACGCCTGTAAGCACTGCAACACCTCGGTGGTTCATGGTGCGTCTGAAATGGCGGCTGTTACCAGACATGTTGGCAATAATCACAAATCAAGTTTAGACCATTTCTCTGTACTGGGGAACGCTAGTGTGTTTCTAGGACAGAGCAGCGAACCCCCCCCCCCCAAAAAAAGAAACCCAAACGTTTATTTACAAAAAACAGGTAGACAATTACCATACAGAGGGGAAAAAAACAAAGCAAATGTGTACAGACAAGGGGAGTTCAGTGTCGACTCGTTTTAAGTCCTGTCAGAGTTCATATAAAATGTACTTGATTTAAAATATCACAAGTCTTTATACACACCTTGATTTTCAGTGAAGGTGCCATACTGCTGGAGTTCAACAACAAGTGGATGAAAGCAGGGTTTGGAGCCAGACCATTTAGTTTTGTGGATGTGGAATTTACCAAGAATAACCGAAAACTGAATTATATAAGTAATATTGTTTTCCGTCCCATAAAACACAAAATATAACATCACATCAAATACATTAATCTGTCCCTTAGTACCGACTTTACCATTTACAAAGTCTTGCATGTCAATCTCGGTAATAGGCTAAATGTTCAGTTGCAAGTCAAAGCCACATGTGAGATGTCACAAGAACTTGTATTAAAACAGATTAAACGGATCAAAATAAAAAGTAAAGACGGTGTTTCCTTCCCTGTTTTAAAATATACTGCTGCTACACAATATATCAACATGCAAATGAAACTTCGCAAAGGACATGACGCGACCAACACACGTCATAGTGACATGACGCGCACGATCACGCGCAAGTTCCGAGCGGTCATTTTGACCACTCGTGGTCGTTTTAAGTAGATCCTATAGCATTATTTATTTATTTGTTGCAATTGATCTAAAACTCAAATACCAATATATGCAGTTTTAGTAGATTTCAGGGAGCGGCTGGTCTGTATCTTTTTTTCCACAAAGTTTTTAAACTGAATGCGGTTTGCATTCTGTGAGATGGGCCTATTTTTATTTAACAGAGTCCATTTTAGATTATTTTTCATTTGCATGTTGATGTATTGTGCAGCTGCATGTTTTAAAACAGGGAAGGAAACACTGTCTTTACATTTTATTATTATTATTTATTGTAAGGGCTGCTATAGATATCCTGATAAACTAAATAAAAGAGAAGAGCCTCATGGCTGACACATGTTCCACTTGTCTGTTTGGTCCAAGAATGATTCTTCCTTCGCGTTTTAAGTATTTATTTAAACTTGCTTGAAGACATACAGTGAAATACTGAACTGCATCCAAGAAATAACAACTTTTAACCTGACCTAATACACGTATACACAAGGCATGAATACACGTAGGCTATGAACGGTCAGAAAAACCGTGTGGCTCCACTCTTCCATTCTAGGCAACGCCCCCTTCCGATTACTTCCTCTTCCGGAGCACGTTAACCCAGGAACACCCTTCTCCAGTTCTTAAAGTGACATGCACCTATCTAAGACTACACAGCAAACTTAATACATACACAAAAAAGCAGTTACCTAAAGTATACGATGTGTAAAAAGTAAGTATTTAAACTAATTATTCTAATTACTAATTAAACCATTAAATATTAAACATTAGGAGACATTTGGCTCCTACATTACAGGCCCCTACTTGTTCTGATAATTCTAAAGCCTAGAACAATTACCACATCCATAACAAATCCATATCAAATTACATCAATACATACAATGAACAGGCATTTGTATTATCAAACATCTGATGTTACAAAATATGAAAAGGAAGTGCTTGGTAAGCACACTGACCAATATTTCGCCAGTCAGCTGGACAGGTCCGTTTTCTGAAAGAAAAAAGAAACAGAGAGAGAGAGCCAGAGGTTTCCAGCACATGCCTCATCGTAGGAGCTCAGTCTCTACCACCTGCTCATTTAGATTCCATGAGGAGACAGATCTTTGTGATGGATCTGTCCAAGATGTTGGTCTCTGTCTTGATGCGAACTCTGCGAACAAGCCCCGTCTTGTCTGGAATTGTTTCAGTGACTTTTCCCATAATCCACGAATTTCTTGGAGCACAGTCATCCGTCAGAAGAACCACATCACCTTCTGCAAAGTTTCTTGATGCTGTGGACCATCGTTGCCGCTCCTGGAGTGGAGGTAGGTACTCTTTTATCCATCTCTTCCAAAACAAATATGACACATATTGTACCTGCCTCCATCTACGCCGTGAGTAGAGATCATCCTTGTCGAATAATCCTGGTGGTAATGATGATTTCACCTTCAGCAGCAGGAGCTGATTGGGCGTCAGTGCCTCCAAGTCATTTGGGTCACTAGATGCCTTTGTGATAGGTCGGCTGTTGATGATTGACTCAACCTCACATAAGACTGTGTGAAGGCTTTCTTCATCAAGGACTTGTTCTCTCACAGTGGAATTCAGCACCTTTCCAACTGATCTTATTAACCACTCCCGCACTCCACCATGATGACAAGCTGTGGGAGGGTTAAATGTCCATTTAATCCCATATTGATGAAACAAATGCTGAAATTTGGAGGCGTTCCAGTCAGCAATGGCTGTCTTCAGCTCACGATTGGCCCCAACAAAGTTTGTCTCATTATCTGAACGAATCTCTTTCACTTGTCCTCTCCTTGCTATAAAGCGCTGGCCTGCGTTTATGCACGAGTCTGTGTCCAATGATGAGGCAAGCTCAATGTAAACTACGCGAACAGCTAAACAAGTGAATATAACGCCAAATCTTTTTGTGAGGCTTCTTCCACGTTTCACCTCAAATGGTCCAAAATAGTCCATCCCAGCTCTGGTGAAGGGTGGATCATCTGGTATCAACCGATCTCGCGGAAGATCATCCATTAGTTGTTTCCCAACTGTTCCATGTAAGCGACGGCATGTAACAGGAGTTTGAGAGAACCTTTGGAATGGCTGTGTTGGCACTAGGGATCCAAAATCCCTACCGCAGTTCGGAGAGCATATGATTGCGGCCTCCATCTCCAGTTTCCTCATGGATCTGTCATAGAACTTCAACAATGGGAAAGTCTCCAGACAGAATGACAGGCTGCTTACAACTTTCTGGCATAGCCACTCGACAGCCTTCCACCAACTCGCAACAGACCATCTTGAAACACAGCGTTCAGCTTTTCTTTTTTTTGTTTACATTTATTTCTGATTTTTCCCTTTTTCTCCCAGTTTAGTGGCCAATCGATCCCTATTTTAATTCAAACACCCCCCCTCGTACTGCATGCGTTTGCCAACTGCATCTCTCCGGCCGGCAGTCTCGAAGGAGACGCCTCCCCACTTTCATGACAAGGCGAATCCAGGCCGAACCACTGCTTTTTCCGACACACAGAGATGCATTCATGTGACGAACACAAGCCGACTCCGCCCCCCTCCCGAAGACAGCGTTGCCAGTTATTGCTGCTTCGTCGAGTCCGGCCATAGTCGGATCTGACGAGACCGGGGTGTGAACCCCAGTCCACAGTGGGCAACTGCATCGACACAAAGCCGATGCTTAGACTGCTACACCACCGTGGACCCTTAGCGTTCAGCTTTTACAAGTGGCTACTGCGCTTCACATTTTGTCCCTTGAGAAGAGCTAAAATCTCATCAGAGAACTTCTCTTTCTGACAGAATTTGATCACGTCTTGTCCTGACACATGGGTATGGCTGTTTCATCTGTAGCAACAGCTTTCAGGCAGTCATCCATGTAGACATTTTCAACACTGTCTCTACGACTTCAGCTTTGAACTACCCACTCTGGTCTTCAGCACACTTTCTCAGAGCAAAACTGGCACAGGTAGGTGAAGACGTAGCCCAAAACAACAGTACAGTCACTTTGTGCTCAGTCAAGGCTTGGTTATAGTCAACAACGATCCACCAAAGGAAACTGAGTAAATCAAAGTCATCATCAGGCTCTCTAACCTGGTGGAACGTTGCTTCCACATCTGCCATGATTGCAACGGGGTCTGAATCGGATTACAACGCCAGTTAGACTACTGGTCATGTCTGGTCCTTGAAGAAGCTGCTCATTTAAGGATGTGCCCTGATAGGGTGCAGCGCAGTCGAACACAAGTCTCAGTTTCTGTTTCACTGGGTGGTATACTGCATGGTGCAGTATATACCACACTTTCCCTTCCATGTCAATTCTTCATTGGACATCTGCACTGCATAGCCCTTTTGAATAAGCTGTTCCATGAAATCTGTTTATTCCTGTTGAAAGCAGGCATTCCTGATGAACTTCCACTGTAAGTTGTGTGCTCGCTGTTCAGCTTTCTTGCGATTAGTTCTTTGCGCCCCAGACACTCCCACTTTTATTGGCGGTGAATTGGTATTGTTTTAATGTTTTTTGATCTAATGTGATTGGACAATTCTCATGACCGTCAATCATCTTCACACCCACCACGACGCCTCGTCTTGACTGTCAATCATCCACCATCTACGAACCCTGATAAACTCTATAGGCTACACTGTCCTTCTTAATAACTCTGTGGACATTAAAGCAGCTGTCAGGTGTGCTGCACCAAGGTAAATTGCTGCCCCCCCCAAAAAAAAATAAAAAAATAGCACCAGCCACCGCTGGTTGAAATGCGCTGAGTGATACTGGGGTTTGTGTGACTGTTAAGTGGAAAGTAGTCATTTGGGACCAAGGTAAGGTTTAAGAAGACCAGAGGAGAAAATGTGCAGCTACTAGTTTATTATATATTTTTTCAAATTTTCATTGTGTTTTGCTCAGTGGCGTGTGGTGTTGTCACAAACTGTAGTTGAAATAGAAAACATTTAAGATTTTTTGACACAGGATACAGGTGCTCAGAAATGGACAAAGAGGATCAACAAGTGGGCAAAAGCAGGCAGAGCGGCCACGAAAGGGAAAGGTGTGTTAGCTGCTGATGAGCACTGACTAATTTCATGGACTATCGATGGTGTTTAGAAAATGAGTTGATATGTCATCTGTGTGGACTGTATGGAAAACGTGATACTTATGACTTGTTCCTGGCACAGAGGGCGACTTCAGATAATGCCGTGCACAGTGTCTCAGCTCCTGTCCACTGCAGAGGTCAATGGTGCTTTCCGTATTGGCGACTTGGAGCTCAACCAGGTAGGAAGAAATGAACAAAAACCTTAAACCTAAACTGCACAATGGCTAAGATCAAGTTGTGTGAACTTGTGAGTGTGTGTGTGAGTGTGTGTGTGTGTGTATGTGTTAAAATAGATATCTGTAGTGGGCGTTGTCAGAAGATGTGTTCCTTCGGAGGTCAAAATCCAGTACTCTGTGGATGACATGACTGGCCCACCTATAGACGTGACACAGTGGGTGAATTCAGAGGCGAGTACTTTCTACAAAGATGTGTCGAGAAATACTGCAAACATCCTTGTTAAACACGTTTTTTTTGTTCCTACCAGGCTCCAGGTGTGCCGTGCAGTTCAGATGTCCTTGGACAATATGTGAAGGTTATAAGAAGTCTCAGGAACATTCAGGTAGATGAAGGTAGATTTTAGGTATTAAGTAAATATGAGTACGTCAGTAGTTTTTTTGTTTATTCAAATGATTATCATATGGCCTTGTTCCTGTATTCTACATTGTGCAACAAGTAGAATCTGTCGTACTTTGTTTTTTTAATAACATTGAGTAATTTTCCCTGAGAGTTAGGGACAGAGATCACTGCTGGCAGGGAACGTCCGTCATGTTGAGGATCTCAATGAAATCACATCCCACATGTTGGAAGTTGTCCAAGCCCATATGCAGCGTTCCAGAATTGCTCATGAAAGGGTATTGGAGCCTGTGTTCATCTAAAAAGAAATCCTTTGAACTTTTACTTATGTGAAATCACTGACAAATCACTGACAAATGCTGGATGTTTTTTTTGTATTATTATTAGGTGGGTGACATGCATACCAACAGGATAGATATACCTGGAACAGTCAACAGTGACAGACGTGTTGATGGTCATTCTGAGGAGAAGGCAGCTTATGGTTTATCCACCATCCAGAGGCAGGTTAGTCCTGTGTTTCAGTTTGATAGGACACTTCTGCTTACATAATAGACACCACAAAGAGACTCAGCAATGGGGGGTCTGGGTGGCGTGGTGGTCTATTCCATTACCTATCAACACGGGGATCGCTGGTTCCAATCCCCGTGTTACCTCCGGCTTGGTCGGGCGTCCCTACAGACCCAATTGGCTGTGTCTGCGGGTGGGGAGCCAGATGTGGGTATATGTCCTGGTTGCTGCAGTAGCGCCTCCTCTGCTTGGTCGGGGCACCTGTTCGGGCGGGAGGGGGATAGTGTGATCCTCCCATGCGATCCGTCCCCCTGGTGAAACTCCTCATTCTCAGGTGAAAAGAAGTGGCTGGCGACTCCACATGTATCGGAGGAGACGTGGTAGTTTGCAGCCCTTCTCGGATCGGCAGAAGGGGTGGAGCGGTGACCAGCATGGCTCGGAAGAGTGGGGTAATTGTCCGGATACAGCTGGGGAGAAAAAGGGGGGGGATGCTCAGCAATCACCTGTCAATACCAGCTGCCCTGAGGATTCAATGTTACCATAAGCATCAACTGGCAATCCCCACCACTAGCTCCTCTGGAGTAGAAATGAAAACTGCTCCATAAATGTGTTGGACTGGAATTTGACTTTATTTCTTGCCTTTTGTAAGGTATGGACGGCGATAAAGACTTGCTCCCTCCATGATGGCATCAGTTTCATGGACTTGAGCATGGACCTTGGATTCCTCAGCAGTACATCCATCAGGTATCTTCTGAGCTGACCACTGATATTTTTGATTTTTATCCAAAAATTAGAATAAAATGCTTCAACTCCTGACTTTTGCCTGTTCTCATGCAGAAGGACCTTGCAGTTTCTCCTCCATGAAGGTCTCATCTATTCAACTATTGATGAGGACCACTTCAAGTCCATTTGATAACCTAGAAATAACACGGGTAATGTTTCCATGTACCTTTCCCTCATGGTATTAAGTGATATGCCTGATTTCTAAATTATCGTGATATCACAATTTACTCCCCAGTATTGTCCCGGTTATCTCCTTTTTCTCCCCAGGAGGAGCTGGAGGGCGTTGCTGGGGAGAGGGACGTCTGGAGTGCCCTACTTAGCTTGCTGCCACCGTGACCCCATCCTGGAGAAGCGGCTGATGATGAATGAATGAATGAATATCTCGTTTTTGTTTCACAGATGATGATCTGACATGTTTTATTAATTTCTACAAAGATTATAATCCCATGCCTTTACAAACGTATTGTTTGTAGTTCTTTTTTAAAATATTGTATTATACTGATTTCCAGGAATCCTTACGGTAGTCTTTTGAACATTGTTGGTAGTAGTTGTGCACAACTGTTTTTTTCCGGACATAAGTTTTTGTTCTATTCCACGAAATAGGAACGGAGTTAAATATATGCGTGGTGAACTGAATCACTAACGAGACTGCACGTGAAGAATGTGTGCAAAGTGTGGGTCAGAGTCTGTGCCTGTCGCGAGCAGGGGCTGATTTGCATCAGAGCTCTTGAACTGACCGGGATTCACACTTGCGTTGTCGTGGAACTCTCTTCTGTAATTCATTGGGTCGCTCCCACAACACATCAAGCGCACCACCGTACGTAGGCCTACCAGTATCTCGGGTTTAAGTTATAGTAAAGAGCTCCAGTTTATTTTATTTGACTGGGTGCACTCATTTTTGGGAATTACTGGTTTATGTTTTAAGATAATATCAATAATATTCAAGGGGTCAGTGTTAAAAGGGTTTCAAAGTTAAGGGAGTTAACATGTTTTTTTTCTTCTTTTCATTGGAAGTGATTTGAGTTGATTAACTATAGACCAATTCAGTGTCTTGTATAGGTAAAACACCTCTCTAATTACAAGAGTCATGGGGTTATTATTTTACTGTATTACAGTACATCTTGTAAATCACTATACATGTTATTTTTGAGTAACCCAATTCTTTTGTGTTTGAGTTCTATGAGTCAGGTGGTTTCTCTAAAACACCTTGTGGGGTTTTAGAAGATATATTCCTGTCACACTTTTATATCCTGGGAGACAGTTAGACACATAGTAGTGTTCCTAGTCACTCCAGGTGGAGGCACCGCGCTAAGCATCACTGAGGGTAACACTCTGTCCTCTCAGATTAGAAGGGGCATTGGAAGGGGGTTACATTTTGGAAATATGTACGATGATGTTTGAGCAAAATAAATCATCCATTCAAGAGGACAGTTATGTTGAGGACCTACCTTTGAAGATGGCTGCCCTTTCACCTGTCCCAAGTGAGCACAGCAGGACCAGTGAGTAGGGGCCTCAGCAGAACAGATGACCTAAGGTCTTCACATGTGATCGACTTGGCTCACCAGCTTGCTGCAGTTTGAGGACACCACCACATCATACAATCTTTAAGGTGCCATGGACACAGACTGTGCAGCCAGACTACTACCAGCAACCCTGTGGACATGGACGGCAGGAACATTGTTATCACACTCGAGTCACCACACATCGCTGGACTGTGTTAAGTGTATGTAGCTAAATGGAGGCTGTAGGTAACACAGCCCAAAAGAGAATGTGAAGGACTCTGGGTATTGACCCATATGAAAGAATGTACCAGAAGAGTTCCAGTCTGTAACCAAACTGCGAAAGTGACTGAAAAGAACTGAATGTATCAAAGGAGTTCCAGTCTGTAAACCAGTGTTTTGTACATGGTTGGTGGTATTCGAGCACTTCAGGTTAAAGGTAATGATGTTGAGGAGAACATTAATGTTGAGGGGTAGTATGTGACCGATGGAATAATGTTCATTACCAGCATTTCATGTTATATTTTATCTTGTGTTTAATATATTTGTAGTCAGCTGCAGCAGTTTGAGAACAGCAATTCCTGTTTCCATATGTTTTGTGTTGATGTCACCCCAGTCCGACTCGAGTCCTGATTTTCTGGACCCATGAGTTGAGTTGGACTTGAGCACTGATGACTCTGACTCGAACACTGGGGACTCGAGGCTCGACTCGGACTCGAGGTTTAGTGACTCGACTACAACACTGGTGTGTGTGCACATGCTTGCGAGTGCATTAGTTTGGCTATTACGTCACAACGTAAATAAACTCCCTCTGAAGTGGTGACAGCTGTGTCAGTTTTGTTTAATGTAGACCTTTTTTATTTGTATGTCAGCTGTTTTACGGTGCCAGAGTGGCGCACTGGAGCCCATGTTGGAACTCGACTCAGATTCAACCTTGATGACTCGGACTCAGACTCGGGTAATGGGGGCTTGACTCGAAGTAGACTCGGACCCGGATTCGAAAACTGGGGACTCGAGACTCTACTCGAGGTTTAGTGACTCGAATACAACACTGTGTCACCCTAACACCAGCAGCACTGAGTAGTTGTAGTTACCAGACGGTTCCAGCAGGGGGAAATTTAGCGCTGTTGTGCTCAGTGCCGTCTTGTGGTCAGCGCCGTGTGGTCAGAGAGTCTGGCCAACTGGCTACACGGGCGCCATATTGCCTACCAACTAGTAGACGGCGCCATGCGCGCTCTTCAAAATCGCGCTGACTTCATGATCTGTCAAGCTGCTGTTTCAAAGAAATAAGGGAAAACAGAGACGGGTTGTCAGAGAGGTTCTCAGGCGCGGTGGGCGTGGCTATGGTGAGGTAGGCGTGGCAAACGCAGCGGCGGGCATGATGGGAAGGACGCGGGTACATTTCGAGTGTTGTGAGTGAAGTTGGAGTCAGCGGGAGTGAACTGGACGGTACTGGTGGTAACTAGATATACCTAGAACATGCGATGATCCAGGGGGCGCACCGGACCGACCGTGAATCTTTGTTTTTCGTCAAACGACGTAACAATGGAGAACACATTGGCCTAGAGCAGTGATACTCAACCCGAGGCTCCCTTAAGACTAATTGTGGTTCTTTTAAGTCCTACTTAAAAAATAAATAAAAACTAAAAAATATTGTCAGCAGAATTCATCAACGTTTCATTCTCGTTCATTCGCAAGACACAGCAATATATTACGCTCCCACCCCTCAACCCCCTGAACAACCAATAAGCCCGTGTTAAACACCTGGAAACGAAATGCAAAAAAGTCATAAATGTATTACGAGCTGTGGCTGGCTGCGATGGGGGTGGGGGCATAACTGGGGGGCATAACTGGGGGGCATAACTGGGGGCATAACTGCCCTGTAAATGTCATTACTTGACTTTTACAGAGCAGTTATGAGGTCAACAATAGATTTTGGTTGTGTAGTATAGGGAGCAGCAGCGAAGACTTCGTTACAAAACGTGGACAGACTACAGTATAGAGCACTAGAATATGTATAGGAGCTATTAAGTCAACCCCCAGTAATGCAGTACTAACAGAAGCAGGAGAGACACCACTGGAGTTAGGAAGAAAGGAACTCGCACCTGCATATTGGGTCAGATTAAAAGCAAGTGTGGAAGAAAACCATACAAAGAAGACATTACAGGCTTGTTGTGTATATTCCATGTTCCAGAAGTATGGGTTTGGGTGGGCAAGAGACGAAAGAGAGAGGACATATGGCCTTAGAATTCACCAGGTCCACCCCATTTAGCAGCGTACCCCCTGGGCTGTCCCCGGAAGTAAAGATAGACAAGCGTATCCTGGAAAAGAAAAGAGAATGGCAAATGAATGAAGGGGGCGTTAAAACAAGTGTGTACCTGAGAGACAGTACAGGTATCTCAAAATCTACACAGATGGTTCCAATAGCAAACAGGAATATGTGTGAATTGGTGTGTATGTCCCTGAGTTTAAGATATATATTTCCAAAAGAATATCTGACCAGTTATCAGTATATACAGCAGAAAGAGTGGCAGTCATTATTGGGTTACAGTGGGTTGAAGAGGTCAGACCTGGTAGGGTGGTGATATGCACAGATTCAGTAGCAGTCTTGGAAAGTATACAGTCAACAAAAACTGTCAGAAAAGATTTAGTCATTGAAATGTACTATAATTTGCCAAGACTACACAGAGGTTGTATAGATGCATAATTCTGTTGGGTACCAGCACATGAGGGACTGAAAGGGAATAAGTGTGCAGATAAACTAGCAAAAAGGGCATTGCAAAAGGAAATAACAGTATCAGTTCCACTTGGAAAAGGAGAGAGACAAGCAGCATTAAGAGGAAAGAAATGGAGATATGGCAGAAATGTTGGGAGGAACAGAAGGGAGGGAATCATAGTAACAAGACTGACTGGATCACACAGGATTAAATGGCACTTTGTTTATAATGGGGAAAAGGGACGGTGGTAAGTGTGAGAACTGTGGAGTTAAAGAAAACACTGAACATGTAATATTGCGTTATAACATGTATGAAGTGGAAAGAGAAAGGTTACAGTCGGAGAGGCGGGACGGGAGTGGAATCTGATGAGGAAACTGGGAAGAGCAGGAGAGGAAGAGGGGAGTAAAATCACCAGGAAGGCACTCTGTAATTTCTTAAGTGACACTGCAGATGGGTCTTATTTGAGAAATAAGGTAAAATGACATGATGTTACACACTCTTGTACAGTAGGTGGCGGTATGCACCTTAAAGGCGTTTGCGATCAGCTGTTATACCGAGAGAAGAAGAAGCAGAAGCAGACGACATATCACTTCATATCAACTGTTGTTGTTCACAGGTGTGTTACATGTGTATATGTGCTCTGGGAAGTATTAGTATTATGGTATGTCCGTGTATTGTGGAGTAATGAAGTTAATTACATGACGACGGATAAGCTAACGATGCTATCTTCGTTTAATGTTAACGGCGACGAATTAGCTAACGATGCTAACGTCATGAAATGCTAATGGCGACGAATTAGCTAACGATGCTAACGTCATGTAATGCTAACCGATTTGTAGTGTTTACGGGAAACAGAGCCGCCACTGTGGTACATCGACCTTTTACGTTATATTCTTTTTGCGTTGTTTTCAGACAAGATATAGGATGAGACGGTACCGTTTATATCGATATAGTTTGTTGTGTAAAATACATAACCCGTTTCTAACACGTGGGGCGTCCTGACGGCCGACGTAGACGAGGTGGGGCGAGGTTCTTAACACGTTTCTTGCCATTTTGACCGCCGCGGTTTTTAAACTGTATTCTGTCAAGATAGATACCCAGTTGAGATATTAATGCAGTACATATGTTAGTATGTCTGTTAAAGAACTAACTGACACCAAAATTAACATTTTAACAACGTTTAAAACCGTTTTTCAAACAATTTAAAATGTCCGCCGTCCAACGCCTGTAAGCGCTGCAACACCTCAGTGGTTCATGGCGCGTCTGAAATGGCGGCTGTTACCAGACATGTTGGCAATAATCACAAATCAAGTTTAGACCATTTCTCTGTACTGGGGAACGCTAGTGTGTTTCTAGGACAGAGCAGCGACCCCCCCCCCCAAAAAAGAAAAAAAGTTTATTTACAATAAACAGGTATACAATTACCATACAGAGGGGAAAAAAACAAAACAAATGTGTACAGACAAGGGGAGTTCAGTGTCGACTCGTTTTAAGTCCTGTCAGAGTTCATATAAAATGTACTTGATTTAAAATATCACAAGTCTTTATACACACCTTGATTTTCAGTGAAGGTGCCATACTACTGGAGTTCAACAACAAGTGGATGAAAGCAGGGTTTGGAGCCAGACCATTTAGATTTGTGGATGTGGAATTTACCAAGAATAACCGAAAACTGAATTATATAAGTAATATTGTTTACCGTCCCATAAAACACAAAATATAACATCACATCAAATACATTAATCTGTCCCTTAGTGCCCACTTTACCATTTACAAAGTCTTGCATGTCAATCTCGGTAATAGGCTAAATGTTCAGTTGCAAGTCAAAGCCACATGTGAGATGTCACGAGAACTTGTATTAAAACAGATTAAACGGATCAAAATAAAAAGTAAAGACGGTGTTTCCTTCCCTGTTTTAAAATATACTGCTGCTACACAATATATCAACATGCAAATGAAACTTCGCAAAGGACATGACGCGACCAACACACGTCATAGTGACATGACGCGCACGATCACGTGCAAGTTAAGAGCGGTCATTTTGACCACCCGTGGTCGTTTTAGGTAGATCCTATAGCATTATTTATTTATTTGTTGCAATTGATGTAAAACTCAAATACCAATATATGCAATTTTAGTAGAATTCAGGGAGCGGCTGGTCTGTATCTTTTTTTCCACAAAGTTTTTAAACTGAATGCGGTTTGCATTCTGTGAGATGGGTCTATTTTTATTTAACAGAGTCCATTTTAGATCATTTTTCATTTGCATGTTGATGTATTTTGCAGCTGTATATTTTAAAACAGGGAAGGAAACCCTGTCTTTGCATTTTATTATTATTATTTATTGTAAGGGCTGCTATAGCTATCCTGATAAACTAAATAAAAGAGAAGAGCCTTGTGGCTGACACATGTTCCACTTGTCTCTTTGGTCCAAGAATGTTTCTTCCTTCGCGTTTTAAGTATTTATTTAAACTTGCTTGAAGACATACAGTGAAATACTGAACTGCACCCAAGAAATAACAACTTTTAACCTGTCCTAATACACGTATACACAAGGCACGAATACACGTAGGCTATGAACGGTCAGAAAAACCGTGTGGCTCCACTCTTCCATTCTAGGCAACGCCCCCTTCCGATTACTTCCTCTTCCGGAGCGCGTTAACCCAGGAACACCCTTCTCCAGTTCTTAAAGTGACATGCACCTATCTAAGACTACACAGCAAACTTAATACATACATAAAAAAGCAGTTACGTAAAGTATACGATGTGTAAAAAGTAAATATTTAAACTAATTATTCAAATTACTAACTAAACCATTAAATATTAAACATTAGGAGACATTTGGCTCCTACATTACCGGCCCCTACTTGTTCCGATAATTCTAAAGCCTAGAACAATTACCACATCCATAACAAATTCATATCAAATTACATGAATGAACAATGAACAGGCATTTGTATTATCAAACATCTGATGTTACAAAATATGAAAAGGAAGTGCTTGGTAAGCACGCAGTCCAATATTTTGCCAGTCAGCTTGACAGGTCCGTTTTCTGAAAGAAAAAAGAAACAGAGAGAGAGAGCCAGAGGTTTCCAGCACATGGCTCATCGTGCGAGCTGTCTTTACCACCTGCTCATTTAGATTCCATGAGGAGACAGATCTTTGTGATGGGTCTGTCCAAGATGTTGGTCTCTTGTCTTGATGCGAACTCTGCGAACAAGCCCCGTCTTGTCTGGAATTGCTTCAGTGACTTTTCCCATAATCTATGAATTTCTTGGAGCACAGTCATCCGTCAGAAGAACCACATCACCTTCTGCAAAGTTTCTTGATGCTGTGGACCATCGTTGCCGCTCCTGGAGTGGAGGTAGGTACTCTTTAATCCGTCTCTTCCAAAACAAATATGACACATATTGTACCTGCCTCCATCTACGCCGTGAGTAGAGATCATCCTTGTCGAATAATCCTGGTGGTAATGATGGTTTCACCTTCAGCAGCAGGAGCTGATTGGGCGTCAGTGCCTCCAAGTAATTTGGGTCACTAGATGCCGTTGTGATAGGTCGGCTGTTGATGATTGACTCAGCCTCACATAAGACTGTGTGAAGGCTTTCTTCATCAAGGACTTGTTCTCTCACAGTGGAATTCAGCACCTTCCAACTGATCTTTATTAACCACTCCCGCACTCCGCCATGATGAGAAGCTGTGGGAGGGTTAAATGTCCATTTAATCCCATATTGATGAAACAAATGCTGAAATTTGGAGGCGTTCCAGTCAGCAATGGCTGTCTTCAGCTCACGATTGTCCCCAACAAAGTTTGTCTCATTATCTGAACGAATCTCTTTCACTTGTCCCCTCCTTGCTATAAAGCGCTGGACTGCGTTTATGCACGAGTCTGTGTCCAATGATGAGGCAAGCTCAATGTAAACTGCACGAACAGCTAAACAAGTGAATATAACACCAAATCTCTTGGTGAGGCTTCTTCCACGTTTCACCTCAAATGGTCCAAAATAGTCCATCCCAGCTCTGGTGAAGGGTGTATCATCTGGTATCAACCGATCTCGCGGAAGATCATCCATTTGTTGTTTCCCAACTGTTCCATGTAAGCGAAGGCATGTAACAGGAGTTTGAGATAACCTTTGGAATGGCTGTGTTGGCACTAGGGATCCAAAATCTCTGCCGCAGTTCGGAGAGCATATGATTGCGGCCTCCATGACCAGTTTCCTCATGGATCTGTCGTAGAACTTCAACAATGGGAAAGTCTCTAGACAGAATGACAGGCTGCTTACAACTTTCTGGCATAGCCACTCGACAGCCTTCCACCAACTCGCAACAGACCATCTTGAAACACAGGGTTCAGCTTTTCTTTTTTTTTTACATTTATATTGGATTTTTCCCTTTTTCTCCCAATTTAGTGGCCAATCGATGCCTATTTTAATTCAAACATCCCCCCTCGTACTGCATGCGTTCGCCAACTGCATCTCTCCGGCCGGCAGTCTCGAAGGAGACGCCTCCCCACTTTCGTGACAAGGGGAATCCAGGCCGAACCTTTTCCGACACACACAGAGACGCATTCATGTGACGAACACAAGCCGACTCCGCCCCCATCCCAAAGACAGCGTTGCCAATTATTGCTGCTTCGTCGAGTCCGGCCATAGTCGGATCTGACGAGACCGGGGTTGAACCCCGTTCCCCAGTGGGCAACTGCATCGACACAAAGCCGATGCTTAGACTGCTACACCACCGTGGACCCTTAGCGTTCAGCTTTTACAAGTGGCTACTGCGCTTCACATTTTGTCCCTTGAGAAGAGCTAAAATATCATCAGAGAACTTCTCTTTCTGACAGAATTTGATCACGTCCTGTCCTGACAAGTTGATATGGCTGTTTCATCTGGAGCAAGAGATTTCAGGCAGTCATCCATGTAGAAATATTTCAACACTGTCTCTACTACTTCAGCTTTGAACTACCCACTCTGGTCTTCAGCTCACTTTCTCAGAGCAAAACTGGCACAGGTAAGTGAAGACGTAGCCCAAAACAACAGTACGGTCACTTTGTGCTCAGTCAAGGCTTGGTTATAGTCAACACCGATCCACCAAAGGAAACTGAGTAAATCAAAGTCGTCATCAGGCTCTCTAACCTGGTGGAACGTTGCTTCCACATCTGCCATGATTGCAACGGGGTCTGAATCGGATTACAACGCCAGTTAGACTACTGGTCATGTCTGGTCCTTGAAGAAGCTGCTCATTTAAGGATGTGCCTTGATAGGGTGCAGCGCAGTCGAACACAAGTCTCAGTTTCTGTTTCACTGGGTGGTATACTGCATGGTGCAGTATATACCACACTTTCCCTTCCGTGTCAATTCTTCATTGGACAGCTACACTGCATAGGCCTTTTGAATAGGCTGTTCCATGAAATCTGTGTATTCCTGTTGAAAGCAGGCATTCCTGATCAACTTCCACTGTAAGTTGTGTGCTCGCTGTTCAGCTGTCTTGGGATTAGTTCTTTGCGCAGCAGACACTCCCACTGTTATTGGCGGTGAATTGGTATTGTTTTAATGTTTTTTGATCTAATGTGATTGGACAATTCTCATGACTGTCAATCATCTTCACACCCACCATGATGCCTCGTCTTGACTGTCAATCCTCCACCGTCTACGAACCCTGATAATCTCTATAGGCTACACTGTCCTTCTTAATAACTCTGTGGACATTAAAGCAGCTGTCAGGTGTGCTGCACCAAGGTAAATTGCTGCCCCCCCCAAAAAAATAAAGAAATAGCACCAGCCACCGCTGGTTTAAATGCGCTTAGTTATATTGGGTTTGTGTGACTGTTAAGTGGAAAGTAGTCATTTGGGACCAAGGTAAGGTTTAAGAAGACCAGAGGAGAAAATGTGCAGCATTAATTTGGCCTACTAGTTTATTTTATTTTTTTTAATCTTCATTGTGTTTTGCTCAGTGGCGTGTGGTGTTGTCACAAACTGTTGAAATAGAAAACATTTAAGTTTTTTTGACACAGGATACAGGTGCTCAGAAATGGACAAAGAGGATCAACAAGTGGGCAAAAGCGGGCAGAGCGGCCAAGAAAGGGAAAGCATGAAGGTGTGTTAGCTTCTGATGAGCACTGACTAATTTCATGGACTATCGATGGTGTTTAGAAAATGAGTTGATATTTCATCTGTGTGGACTGTATGGAAAACGTGATACTTATGACTTGTTCCTGGCACAGAGGGCGACTCTTCTGATGATGCCGTGCACAGTGTCTCAGCTCCTGTCTGCTGCAGAAGTCAATGGTGCTTTCCGTACTGGCGACTTGGAGCTCAACCAGGTAGGAAGAAATGAACAAAAACCTCAAACCTAAACTGTACAATGGCTAAGATCAAGTTGTGTGTGTGTGTGTGTGTGTGTGTGTGTGTGTGTGTGTGTGTGTGTGTGTGTGTGTGTGTGTGTGTGTGTGTGTATGTGGGTATGTGTTAAAATAGATATCTGTAGTGGGCGTTGTCAGAAGATGTGTTCCTTCGGAGGTCAAAATCCAGTACTCTGTGGATGACATGACTGGTCCACCTATAGACGTGACACAGTGGGTGAATTCAGAGGCGAGTACTTTCTACAAAGATGTGTCGAGAAATACTGCAAACGTCCTTGTCAATAATCTTTTTTTTTTGTTCCTACCAGGCTCCAGGTGTGCCGTGCAGTTCAGTTGTCCTTGGACAATATGTGAAGGTTATAGGATGTCTTAGGAACATTCAGGTAGATGAAGGTATATTTTAGGTATTAAGTAAATATGAGTACGTCAGTAGTTTTTTTTGTTTATTCAAATGATTATCATATGGCCTTGTTCCTGTATTCTACATTGTGCAACAGTAGAATCTGTCGTACTTTGTTTTTTTAATAACATGGAGTAATTTTCCCTGAGAATTAGGGACAGAGATCACTGCTGGCAGGGAACGTCCGTCATGTTGAGGATCTCAATGAAATCACATCCCACATGTTGGAGGTTGTCCAAGCCCATATGCAGCGTTCCAGAAATGCTCATGAAAGGGTATTGGAGCCTGTGTTCATCTAAAAAGAAATCCTTTGAACTTTTACTTATGTGAAATCACTGACAAATCACTGACAAATGCTTGATGTTTTTTTTTGTATTATTATTAGGTGGGTGACATGCATACCAACAGGATGGATATACCTGGAACGGTCAACAGTGACATACGTGTTGATGGTCATTCTGAGGAGAAGGCAGCTTATGGTTTATCCACCATCCAGAGGCAGGTTAGTCCTGTGTTTCAGTTTGATAGGACACTTCTGCTTACATAATAGACACCACAAAGAGACTCAGCAATGGGGGGTCTGGGTGGCGTGGTGGTCTATTCCATTACCTATCAACACGGGGATCGCTGGTTCCAATCCCCGTGTTACCTCCGGCTTGGTCGGGCGTCCCTACAGACCCAATTGGCTGTGTCTGCGGGTGGGGAGCCAGATGTGGGTATGTGTCCTGGTAGCTGCAGTAGTGCCTCCTCTGCTTGGTCGGGGCACCTGTTCGGGCGGGAGGGGGATAGTGTGATCCTCCCATGCGATCCGTCCCCCTGGTGAAACTCCTCATTCTCAGGTGAAAAGAAGCGGCTGGCGACTCCACATGTATCGGAGGAGACGTGGTAGTTTGCAGCCCTTCTCGGATCGGCAGAAGGGGTGGAGCGGTGACCAGCATGGCTCGGAAGAGTGGGGTAGTTGTCCGGATACAGCTGGGGAGAAAAAGAGGGGGGATGCTCAGCAATCACCTGTCAATACCAGCTGCCCTGAGGATTCAATGTTACCATAAGCATCAACTGGCAATCCCCACCACTAGCTCCTCTGGACTAGAAATGAAAACTGCTCCATAAATGTGTTGGACTGGAATTTGACTTTATTTCTTGCCTTTTGTAAGGTATGGACGGCGATAAAGACTTGCTCCCTCCATGATGGCATCAGTTTCATGGACTTGAGCATGGACCTTGGATTCCTCAGCAGTACATCCATCAGGTATCTTCTGAGCTGACCACTGATATTTTTTATTTTTATCCAAAAATTAGAATAAAATGCTTCAACTGCTGAGTTTTGCCTGTTCTCATGCAGAAGGACCTTGCAGTTTCTCCTCCATGAAGGTTTCATCTATTCAACTATTGATGAGGACCACTTCAAGTCCATTTGATAACCTAGAAATAACACGGGTAATGTTTCCATGTACCTTTCCCTCATGGTATTAAGTGATATGCCTGATTTCTAAATTATCGTGATATCACCATTTACTCCCCAGTATTGTCCCGGTTATCTCCTTTTTCTCCCCAGGAGGAGCTGGAGGGCGTTGCTGGGGAGAGGGACGTCTGGAGTGCCCTGCTTAGCTTGCTGCCAGCCTGACCCGATCTTGGAGAAGCGGCTGATGATGAATGAATGAATGAATGAATGAATGAATATCTCGTTTTTGTTTCACAGATGATGATCTGACATGTTTTATTAATTTCTACAAAGATTATAATCCCATGCCTTTACAAACGTATTGTTTGTAGTTCTTTTTTAAAATATTGTATTATACTGATTTCCAGGAATCCTTACGGTAGTCTTTTGAACATTGTTGGTAGTAGTTGTGCACAACTGTTTTTTTCCGGACATAAGTTTTTGTTCTATTCCACGAAATAGGAACCGAGTTAAATATATGTGTGGTGAACTGAATCACTAACGAGACTGCACGTGAAGAGTGCGTGCAAAGTGTGGGCCAGAGTCTGTGTCTGTCGCGAGCATGAGCTGATTTGCATCAGAGCTCTTGAACTGACCGGGATTCACACTTGCGTTGTCGTGGAACTCTCTTCTGTAATTCATTGGGTCGCTCCCACAACACATCAAGCGCACCACCGTACGTAGGCCTACCAGTATCTCGGGTTTAAGTTATAGTAAAGAGTTCCAGTTTATTTTATTTGACTGGGTGCACTCATTTTTGGGAATTACTGGTTGATGTTTTAAGATAATATAAATAATATTCAAGGGGTCAGTGTTTAAAGCGTTTCAAAGTTAAGAGAGTTAACATGTTTTTTTTTCTTTTTTTGGAAGTGATTTGAGTTGATTAACTATAGACCAATTCAGTGTCTTGTATAGGTAAAACACCTCTCTAATTACAAGAGTCATGGGGTTATTATTTTACTGTATTACAGTCCATCTTGTAAATTACTATACATGTCATTTTTGAGTAACACAATTCTTTTGTGTTTGAGTTCTATGAGTCAGGTGGTTTATCTAAAACACCTTGTGGGGTTTTAGAAGATATATTCCTGTCACTCTTTTATATCCTGGGAGGCAGTTAGACACATAGTAGTGTTCCTAGTCACTCCAGGTGGAGGCACCGCGCTAAGCATCACTGAGGGTAACACTCTGTCCTCTCAGATTAGAAGGGGCATTGGAAGGGGGTTACATTTTGGAAATATGTACGATGATGTTTGAGCAAAATAAATCATCCATTCAAGAGGACAGTTATGTTGAGGACCTACCTGTGAAGGAGGCTGCCCTTTCACCTGTCCCAAGTGAGCACAGCAGGACCAGTGAGTAGGGGCCTCAGCAGAACAGACGACCTAAGGTCTTCACATGTGATCGACTTGGCTCACCAGCTTGCTGCAGTTTGAGGACACCGCCACATCATACAATCTTTAAGGTGCCATGGACACAGACTGTGCAGCCAGACTACTACCAGCAACCCTGTGGACATGGACGGCAGGAACATTGTTATCACACTCGAGTCACCACACATCGCTGGACTGTGTTAAGTCTATGTAGCTAAATGGAGGCTGTAGGTAACACAGCCCAAAAGAGAATGTGAAGGACTCTGGGTATTGACCCATATGAAAGAATGTACCAGAAGAGTTCCAGTCTGTAACCAAACTGTGAAAGTGACTGAAAAGAACTGAATGTATCAAAGGAGTTCCAGTCTGTAAACCAGTGTTTTGTACATGGTTGGTGGTATTCGAGCACTTCAGGTTAAAGGTAATGATGTTGAGGAGAACATTAATGTTGAGGGGTAGTATGTGACCGATGGAATAATGTTCATTACCAGCATTTCATGTTATATTTTATCTTATGTTTAAAAAGTTTGTCGTCAGCTGCAGCAGTTTGAGAACAGCAATTCCTGTTTCCATATGTTTTGTGTTGATAATGTCACCCCAGTCCGACTCGAGTCTTGTTTTTGTGGAATCCTGACTCGACTTGGACTTGAGCACTGATGACTCGGACTCGAACACTGGGGACTCGAGACTCGACTCGGACTCGAGGTTTATTGACTCGACTACAACACTGTCACCCTAACACCAGCAGCACTGAGTAGTTGCAGTTACCAGACGGTTCCAGCAGGGGCAATGTAGCGCTGTTGTGCTCAGTGCCGTCTTGTGGGCAGCGCCGTGTGGTCAGAGAGAGTCTGGCCAACTGTCTACACGGGCGCCATATTGCCTACCAACTGGTAGACGGCGCCATGCGCGCTCTTCAAAATCGGGCTGACTTCATGATCTGTCAAGCTGCTCTTTCAAAGAAATAAGGGAAAACAGAGACGGGTTGCCGGAGAGGTTCTCAGGCGCGGTGGGCGTGGCTATGGTCCGGTAGGCGTGGCAAACGTAGCGGCGGGCATAATGGGAAGGACGCTGGTACCTTTCGAGTGTTGTGAGTGAAGTTGGAGTCAGCGTGAGTGAACTGGACGGTACTGGTGGTAACTAGATATACCTAGAACATGCGATGATCCAGGGGGCGCACCGGACCGACCGTGAATCTTTGTTTCGTCAAACGACGTAACAATGGAGAACACATTGGCCTAGAGCAGTGACACTCAACCCGAGGCTCCTTTAAGACTAGTTATGGTTCTTTTAAGTCCTACTTAAAAAATAAATAAAAACTAAAAAATATTGTCAGCAGAATTCATCAACGTTTCATTCTCATTCATTCGCAAGACACATCAATCTATTACGCTCCCACCCCTCAACCACCTGAACTACCAATTAGCCCATTGGAGTATATGGAGATACACACGAAAGCAAATGTTCTTATTTGCAGTAACATGTATTTTATGTTTGACCTCTGACCCTCTATGTCTATTGGTTGTGTATGTTGTATAAATGTCCGCGCGCTACTCTGGTGCGCGCCCTTGGAAGAAGACAGAGCAAGAGGGTCACTCATGTGTTTTCGTGCCTGCTTAACGCAGTCGTTTTGTAATGTTACTACGGTCTAGCAAATAAAAGAGGAAGACCAAGATGCACCTTGATCGTTGTGGTGTAACGTGCATGGATAAGTAGACACGTTGGTCCTTGACTAACGGGTCGGACCCTTTAGTCGACTGGTTAATGTTGTCGCTTACGGTGTGGGAGACACGGGTTCGCGTCCCGGTTGTGACGACGATATCCCGGACTGCCCCCCCGAATTCGCTACAATATTTCAGTTATCCTGTAGATACACGAGAACAACAGTATCAGTTCCACTTGGGAAAGGGGACAGATAAGCAGCATTAAGAGGAAAGAAATGGAGATATGGCAGAAACGCTGGGCGGAAGACCAGAAAAGTAAGGGGTTGTGGTGATACACATTTGAGGGTAGATTCACCAGGGGCTGCTGCTCCTTTAAGGCAGATATTTCAGAGTGCTGACGTAGGCACTGTTTCCGGTTTCCGGGGTGAGCCATGTTTTGCAGCAGCCTAGCGGTTAGCCGGTTGCCACGGGAGATTGCGCTGTATCGGTGTTGTTTTGTGTGGCGAGTAAACGGAATTGACTCGACTCGATCTCTCCGTCTCCTCATTCCTGCATTCCTGCAGGTTATTACACAATACCAAAAACTGTCACAACAATGAGCTATAAATAAAGGAACAGAAGGGAGGAAATCATAGTGAGACTGATTGGATCACACAGGATTAAATGGCACGTTGTTTATAATGGGGAAAGGGACGATGGTAAGTGTGAGAACTGTGGAGTAAAAAAAACGCTGAACATGTAATATTGCGTTATAACATGTATGAAGTGGAAAGAGAAAGGTTACAGTCCGAGAGGCGGGACGGGAGTGGAATCTGATGAGGAAACTGGGAACAGAAGGAGAGGCAGAGGGGAGTAAAATCACCCGGAAGGCACTCTGTAATTTCTTAAGTTACACAAGGTTGATGGGAAGAAATAGGGTGAAATGACGTGATGTTACACACTCTTGTACAGTAGGTGGCGGTATGCACCTTAATGCTGTTTCCGAGCCACCATTACACCGAGAGAAGAAGAAGAAGCAGAAGCAGACGACATATCACTTCAGATCAACTGTTGGTGTTCACAGGTGTGTTAAATGTGTATATGTGCTCTGGGAAGTATCAGTATTATGGTATATCCGTGTATTGTGGAGTAAAGACGGATAAGCTAACGATGCTAACGTCATGAAATGCTAACCGAGTTGTAGTGTGGAGGGAAACAGAGCGGACACTGTGGTACATCGACCTTTTACGTTATATTCTTTTTGCGTTATTTTCAGACAAGATATAGGATGAGACGGTACCTTTTATATCGATATAGTTTGTTGTGTAAAATACATAACCTGTAAACGACCCTCTAGTGTCACTGGTTGTTTGTGATTTGAGGGACTTTTATTTTGAAAACCGCAAACGGAAGTAGAGACATCAGGCGGGATTCTGTCAGTAATCCTTCGTCATTCAATGAAAATGTGAACGTTTCTCTGAATCTTGTAAGAAGAATTTCCCTCGTTATTACTGGATTGATTACAAGGTATTTACTGTGCCTTTTTTCTGTAATCTGATGGTATTGATTTCGTTTTGTACCTGTTCTATATTTTGCTGGATATAACTCAAACGTTACTCTTTAGAGAGTGGTGATTTCTTTGCTAGTAAACCTGATTTCTAATGCCTGGCTAGGCAACGTCATTCTACATTGGGTACTGCTCTGCGCAGCATGCATGCTCATCGACAGTTTATTTTTCTGTAGATTGTGGGAAGAGAAGTTGCATCTTATTTTGGTTAGCCCCCAGTTGGAGAGAGAGAACAAGGTATGTCATATTGTCTTGTTTTCAGTGGGATAGGATTGTGTACTTGTTCTGCTGTAGGCTATTTTTCTATGTAACTGACCTAATTTACTGCACTGTTCAAGAAAAGCCATTAATGCAAAGAAAATTCTATGTTGATGTTTGGATTGTATATTATTATTTATAAGAGATCTAAGAGTATTTTCTGTTTTTTCATCTCAGCTCTTACGTTGTGGATTGTTAAATAAACACATGAAACATCAGTAAAAAAGAGTACGACCATCTGCCTTCTGGGGACGCTACATAACCCGTTTCTAACACGTGGGGCGTCCTGATGGACGACCTAGACGAGGTGGGGCGAGGTTCTTAACACGTTTCTTGCCATTTTGACCGCCGCTGTTTTTAAACTATATTCTGTCAAGATAGATACCCAGTTGAGATATTAATGCAGTACATATGTTAGTATGTCTGTTAAGGAACTAACTGGCACCAAAATTAACATTTTAATAACTTTTAAAACCGTTTTTCAAACAATTTAAAATGGCCGCCGTCCAACGCCTGTAAGCACTGCAACACCTCGGTGGTTCATGTTGCGTCTGAAATGGCGGCTGTTACCAGACATGTTGGCAATAATCACAAATCAAGTTTAGACCATTTCTCTGTACTGGGGAACGCTAGTGTGTTTCTAGGACAGAGCAGCGAACCCCCCCCCCCCCAAAAAAAGAAAAAAAGTTTATTTACAATAAACAGGTATACAATTACCATACAGAGGAAAAACAAAACGGATTTGTACAGAAAAGGGGAGTTCAGTGTCGACTCGTTTTAAGTCCTATCAGAGTTCATATAAAATGTACTTGATTTAAAATATCACAAGTCTTTATACACACCTTGATTTTCAGTGAAGGTGCCATACTACTGGAGTTCAACAACAAGTGGATGAAAGCAGGGTTTGGAGCCAGACCATTTAGATTTGTGGATGTGGAATTTACCAAGAATAACCGAAAACTGAATTACATAAGTATTATTGTTTTCCGTCCCATAAAACACAAAATATAACATCACATCAAATACATTAATCTGTCCCTTAGTACCGACTTTACCATTTACAAAGTCTTGCATGTCAATCTCGGTAGTAGGCTAAATGTTCAGTTGCAAGTCAAAGCCACATGTGAGATGTCACAAGAACTTGTATTAAAACAGATTAAACGGATCAAAATAAAAAGTAAAGACGGTGTTTCCTTCCCTGTTTTAAAATATACTGCTGCTACACAATATATCAACATGCAAATAAAACTTCGCAAAGGACATGACGCGACCAACACACGTCATAGTGACATGACGCGCACGATCACGCGCAAGTTACGAGCGGTCATTTTGACCACCCGTGGTCGTTTTAGGTAGATCCTATAGCATTATTTATTTATTTGTTGCAATTGATCTAAAACTCAAATACCAATATATGCAATTTTAGTAGAATTCAGGGAGCAGCTGGTCTGTATCTTTTTTTCCACAAAGTTTTTAAACTGAATGCGGTTTGCATTCTGAGAGATGGGCCTATTTTTATTTAACAGAGTACATTTTAGATCATTTTTCATTTGCATGTTGATGTATTTTGCAGCTGTATATTTTAAAACAGGGAAGGAAACCCTGTCTTTGCATTTTATTATTATTATTTATTGTAAGGGCTGCTATAGCTATCCTGATAAACTAAATAAAAGAGAAGAGCCTTGTGGCTGACACATGTTCCACTTGTCTCTTTGGTCCAAGAATGATTCTTCCTTCGCGTTTTAAGTATTTGTTTAAACTTGCTTGAAGACATACAGTGAAATACTGAACTGCATCCAAGAAATAACAACTTTTAACCTGAGCTAATACACGTATACACAAGGCACGAATACACGTAGGCTATGCACGGTCAGAAAAACCGTGTGGCTCCACTCTTCCATTCTAGGCAACGCCCCCTTCCGATTACTTCCTCTTCCGGAGCGCGTTAACCCAGGAACACCTTTCTCCAGTTCTTAAAGTGACATGCACCTATCTAAGACTACACAGCAAACTTAATACATACATACAAAAAGCAGTTACCTAAAGTATACGATGTGTAAAAAGTAAGTATTTAAACTAATTATTCAAATTACTAATTAAACCATTAAATATTAAAGATTAGGAGACATTTAGCTCCTACATTACCGGCCCCTAATTGTTCTGATAACGCTAAAGCCTAGAACAATTACCACATCCATAACAAATTCATATCAAATTACATCAATACATAAAATGAACAGGCATTTGTATTATCAAACATCTGATGTTACAAAATATGAAAAGGAAGTGCTTGGTAAGCACACTGACCAATATTTCGCCAGTCAGCTTGACAGGTCCGTTTTCTGAAAGAAAAAAGAAACAAAGAGAGAGAGCCAGAGGTTTCCAGCACATGGCTCATCTTGGGAGCTCAGTCTTTACCACCTGCTCATTTAGATTCCATGAGGAGACATGTGATGGGTCTGTCCAAGATGTTGGTCTCTGTCTTGATGCGAACTCTGCGAACAAGCCCCGTCTTGTCTGGAATTGCTTCAGTGACTTTTCCCATAATCCATGAATTTCTTGGAGCACAGTCATCCATCAGAAGAACCACATCGCCTTCTGCAAAGTTTCTTGATGCTGTGGACCATCGTTGCCACTCCTGGAGTGGAGGTAGGTACTCTTTTATCCATCTCTTCCAAAACAAATATGACACATATTGTACCTGCCTCCATCTACGCCGTGAGTAGAGATCATCCTTGTCGAATAATCCTGGTGGTAATGATGGTTTCACCTTCAGCAGCAGGAGCTGATTGGGCGTCAGTGCCTCCAAGTCATTTGGGTCACTAGATGCCTTTGTGATAGGTCGGCTGTTGATGATCGACTCAACCTCACATAAGACTGTGTGAAGGCTTTCTTCATCAAGGACTTGTTCTCTCACAGTGGAATTCAGCACCTTCCAACTGATCTTTATTAACCACTCCCGCACTCCGCCATGATGAGAAGCTGTGGGAGGGTTAAATGTCCATTTAATCCCATATTGATGAAACAAATGCTGAAATTTGGAGGCGTTCCAGTCAGCAATGGCTGTCTTCAGCTCACGATTGGCCCCAACAAAGTTTGTCTCATTATCTGAACGAATCTCTTTCACTTGTCCTCTCCTTGCTATAAAGCGCTGGACTGCGTTTATGCACGAGTCTGTGTCCAATGATGAGGCAAGCTCAATCTAAACTGCACGAACAGCTAAACAAGTGAATATAACACCAAATCTCTTTGTGAGGCTTCTTCCACGTTTCACCTCAAATGGTCCGAAATAGTCCATCCCAGCTCTGGTGAAGGGTGGATCATCTGGTATCAACCGATCTCGCGGAAGATCATCCATTAGTTGTTTCCCAACTGTTCCATGTAAGCGACGGCATGTAACAAGAGTCTGAGAGAACCTTTGGAATGGCTGTGTTGGCACTAGGGATCCAAAATCTCTGCCGCAGTTCGGAGAGCATATGATTGCGGCCTCCATGACCAGTTTCCTCATGGAGCTGTCGTAGAACTTCAACAATGGGAAAGTCTCTAGACAGAATGACAGGCTGCTTACAACTTTCTGGCATAGCCACTCGACAGCCTTCCACCAACTCGCAACAGACCATTTTGAAACACAGGGTTCAACTTTTCTTTTTTTTTTACATTTATTTCTGATTTTTCCCTTTTTCTCCCAATTTAGTGGCCAATCGATCCCTATTTTAATTCAAACATCCCCCCTCGTACTGCATGCGTTCGCCAACTGCATCTCTCCGGCTGGCAGTCTCAAAGGAGACCGCCTCCCCACTTTCGTGACAAGGCGAATCCAGGCCGAACCACTGCTTTTTCCGACACACAGAGATGCATTCATGTGACGAACACAAGCCGACTCCGCCCCCCTCCCGAAGACAGCGTTGCCAATTATTGGTGCTTCGTTGAGTCCGGCCATAGTCGGATCTGACGAGACCGGGGTATGAACCCCGGTCCCCAGTGGGCAACTGTATCGACACAAAGCCGATGCTCAGACTGCTACACCACTGTTGACCCTTAGGGTTAAGCTTTTACAAGTGGCTACTGCGCTTCACATTTTGTCCCTTGAAAAGAGCTAAAATCTCATCAGAGAACTTCTCTTTCTGACAGAATTTGATCACGTCCTGTCCTGACACATGGATATGGCTGTTTTTAATCTGTAGCAACAGATTTCAGGCAGTCATCCATGTAGAAATTTTTCAACACTGTCTCTACTACTTCAGCTTTGAACTACCCACTCTGGTCTTCAGCACACTTTCTCAGAGCAAAACTGGCACAGGTAAGTGAAGACGTAGCCCAAAACAACAGTACGGTCACTTTGTGCTCAGTCAAGGCTTGGTTATAGTCATCACCGATCCACCAAAGGAAACTGAGTAAATCAAAGTCTTCATCAGGCTCTCTAACCTGGTGGAACGTTGCTTACACATCTGCCATGATTGCAACGTAGTCTGAATCGGATTACAACGCCAGTTAGACTACTGGTCATGTCTGGTCCTTGAAGAAGCTGCTCATTTAAGGATGTGCCCTGATAGGGTGCAGCGCAGTCGAACACAAGTCTCAGTTTCTGTTTCACTGGGTGGTATACTGCATGGTGCAGTATATACCACACTTTCCCTTCTGTGTCAATTCTTCATTGGACAGCTGCACTGCATATCCATTTTGAATAAGCTGTTCCATGAAATCTGTTTATTCCTGTTGAAAGCAGGCATTCCTGATGAACTTCCACTGTAAGTTGTGTGCTCGCTGTTCAGCTATCTTACGATTAGTTCTTTGCGCACCAGACACTCCCACTTTTATTGGCGGTGAATTGGTATTGTTTTAATGTTTTTTAATCAAATGTGATTGGACAATTCTCATGACTGTCAATCATCTTCACACCCACCACGACGCCTCGTCTTGACTGTCAATCATCCACCGTCTACGAACCCTGATGAACTCTATAGGCTACACTGTCCTTCTTAATAACTCTGTGGACATTAAAGCAGCTGTCAGGTGTGCTGCACCAAGGTAAATTGCTGCCCCCCCCCCCAAAAAAAAATAAAGAAATAGCACCAGCCACCGCTGGTTGAAATGCGCTGAGTGATACTGCGGTTTGTGTGACTGTTAAGTGGAAAGTAGTCTTTTGGGACCAAGGCAAGGTTTAAGAAGACCAGAGGAGAAAATTTGCAGCATAAATTCGGCCTACTAGTTTATGTTTTTTTTTTTCATTGTGTTTTGCTCAGTGGCGTGTGGTATTGTCACAAACTGTAGTTGAAATAGAAAACATTTACGTTTTTTTGACACAGGATACAGGTGCTCAGAAATGGACAAAGAGGATCAACAAGTGGGCAAAAGCAGGAAGACTGGCCAAGAAAAGGAAAGGTGTGTTAGCTGCTGATGAGCACTGACTAATTTCATGGACTATCGATGGTGTTTAGAAAATGAGTTGATATGTCATCTGTGTGGACTGTATGGAAAACGTGATACTTATGACTTGTTCCTGGCACAGAGGGCGACTTCAGATAATGCCGTGCACAGTGTCTCAGCTCCTGTCCACTGCAGAAGTCAATGGTGCTTTCCGTATTGGCGACTTGGAGCTCAACCAGGTAGGAAGAAATGAACATAAACCTTAAACCTAAACTGTACAATGGCTAAGATCAAGTTGTGTGAACTTGTGAGTGTGTGTGTGAGTGTGTGTGTGTGTGTATGTGTTAAAATAGATATCTGTAGTGGGCGTTGTCAGAAGATGTGTTCCTTCGGAGGTCAAAATCCAGTACTCTGTGGATGACATGACTGGCCCACCTATAGACGTGACACAGTGGGTGAATTCAGAGGCGAGTACTTTCTACAAAGATGTGTCGAGAAATACTGCAAATTGTCCTTGTCAAAAATCTTTTTTTTTGTTCCTACCAGGCTCCAGGTGTGCTGTGCAGTTCAGATGTCCTTGGACAATATGTGAAGGTTATAGGAAGTCTCAGGAACAATAAGGTAGATGAAGGTAGATTTTAGGTATTAAGTAAATATGAGTACGTCAGTAGTTTTTTGTTTATTCAAATGATTATCATATGGCCTTGTTCCTGTATTCTACATTGTGCAACAAGTAGAATCTGTCGTACTTTGTTTTTTTAATAACATGGAGTAATTTTCCCTGAGAATTAGGGACAGAGATCACTGCTGGCAGGGAACGTCCGTCATGTTGAGGATCTCAATGAAATCACATCCCACATGTTGGAAGTTGTCCAAGCCCATATGCAGTGTTCCAGAAATGCTCAAGAAAGGGTATTGGAGCCTGTGTTCATCTAAAAAGAAATCCTTTGAACTTTTACTTATGTGAAATCACTGACAAATGCTGGATGTTTTTTTTTGTATTATTATTAGGTGGGTGACATGCATACCAACAGGATGGATATACCTGGAACAGTCAACAGTGACAGACATGTTGATGGTCATTCTGAGGAGAAGGCAGCTTATGGTTTATCCACCATCCAGAGGCAGGTTAGTCCTGTGTTTCAGTTTGATAGGACACTTCTGCTTCCATAATAGACACCACAAAGAGACTCAGCAGTGGGGAGTGTTGGTGGCGTGGTGGTCTATTCCATTGCCTATCAACACGGGGATCGCTGGTTCCAATCCCCGTGTTACCTCCGTCTTGGTCGGGCGTCCCTACAGACCCAATTGACTGTGTCTGCGGGTGGGGAGCCAGATGTGGGTATGTGTCCTGGTTGCTGCAGTAGCGTCTCCTCTGCTTGGTCGGGGCACCTGTTCGGGCGGGAGGGGGATAGTGTGATCCTCCCATGCGATCCGTCCCCCTGGTGAAACTCCTCATTCTCAGGTGAAAAGAAGCGGCTGGCGACTCCACATGTATCGGAGGAGACGTGGTAGTTTGCAGCCCTCCACGGATCGGCAGAAGGGGTGGAGCGGTGACCAGGATGGCTCGGAAGAGTGGGGTAATTGTCCGGATACAGCTGGGGAGAAAAAGGGGGGGGGGTGCTCAGCAATCACCTGTCAATACCAGCTGCCCTGAGGATTCAATGTTACCATAAGCATCAACTGGCAATCCCCCACCACTAGCTCCTCTGGAGTAGAAATGAAAACTGCTCCATAAATGTGTTGGACTGGAATTTGACTTTTTTTCTTGCCTTTTGTAAGGTATGGACGGCGATAAAGAGTTGCTCCCTCCATGATGGCATCAGTTTCATGGACTTGAGCATGGAGCTTGGGTTCCTCAACAGGACATCCATCAGGTATCTTCTGAGCTGACCACTGATATTTTTGATTTTTATCCAAAAGTTAGAACAAAATGCTTCAACTCCTGAGTTTTGCCTGTTCTCATGCAGAAGGACCTTGCAGTTTCTCCTCCATGAAGGTTTCATCTATTCAACTATTGATGAGGACCACTTCAAGTCCATTTGATAACCTAGAAATAACACGGGTAATGTTTCCATGTACCTTTCCCTCATGGTATTAAGTGATATGCCTGATTTCTAAATTATCGTGATATCACAATTTACTCCCCAGTATTGTCCCGGTTATCTCCTTTTTCTCCCCAGGAGGAGCTGGAGGGCGTTGCTGGGGAGAGGGACGTCTGGAGTGCCCTACTTAGCTTGCTGCCACCGTGACCCGATCCTGGAGAAGCGGCTGATGATGAATGAATGAATGAATATCTCGTTTTTGTTTCACAGATGATGATCTGACATGTTTTATTAATTTCTACAAAGATTATAATCCCATGCCTTTACAAACGTATTGTTTGTAGTTCTTTTTTAAAATATTGTATTATACTGATTTCCAGGAATCCTTACGGTAGTCTTTTGAACATTGTTGGTAGTAGTTGTGCACAACTGTTTTTTTCCGGACATAAGTTTTTGTTCTATTCCACGAAATAGGAACGGAGTTAAATATATGCGTGGTGAACTGAATCACTAACGAGACTGCACGTGAAGAATGTGTGCAAAGTGTGGGCCAGAGTCTGTGCCTGTCGCGAGCAGGGGCTGATTTGCATCAGAGCTCTTGAACTGACCGGGATTCACACTTGCGTTGTCGTGGAACTCTCTTCTGTAATTCATTGGGTCGCTCCCACGACACATCAAGCGCACCACCGTACGTAGGCCTACCAGTATCTCGGGTTTAAGTTATAGTAAAGAGCTCCAGTTTATTTTATTTGACTGGGTGCACTCATTTTTGGGAATTACTGGTTGATGTTTTAAGATAATATCAATAATATTCAAGGGGTCAGTGTTAAAAGGGTTTCAAAGTTAAGAGAGTTAACATGTTTTTTTTCTTCTTTTCATTGGAAGTGATTTGAGTTGATTAACTATAGACCAATTCAGTGTCTTGTATAGGTAAAACACCTCTCTAATTACAAGAGTCATGGGGTTATTATTTTACTGTATTACAGTACATCTTGTAAATCACTATACATGTCATTTTTGAGTAACCCAATTCTTTTGTGTTTGAGTTCTATGAGTCAGGTGGTTTATCTAAAACACCTTGTGGGGTTATAGAAGATATATTCCTGTCACACTTTTATATCCAGGGAGACAGTTAGACACATAGTAGTGTTCCTAGTCACTCCAGGTGGAGGCACCGCGCTAAGCATCACTGAGGGTAACACTCTGTCCTCTCAGATTAGAAGGGGCATTGGAAGGGGGTTACATTTTGGAAATATGTACGATGATGTTTGAGCAAAATAAATCATCCATTCAAGAGGACAGTTATGTTGAGGACCTACCTGTGAAGGAGGCTGCCCTTTCACCTGTCCCAAGTGAGCACAGCAGGACCAGTGAGTAGGGGCCTCAGGAGAACAGACGACCTAAGGTCTTCACATGTGATCGACTTGGCTCACCAGCTTGCTGGAGTTTGAGGACACCGCCACATCATACAATCTTTAAGGTGCCATGGACACAGACTGTGCAGCCAGACTACTACCAGCAACCCTGTGGACATGGACGGCAGGAACATTGTTATCACACTCGAGTCACCACACATCGCTGGACTGTGTTAAGTGTATGTAGCTAAATGGAGGCTGTAGGTAACACAGACCAAAAGAGAAGGTGAAGGACTCTGGGTATTGACCCATATGAATGAATGTACCAGAAGAGTTCCAGTCTGTAACCAAACTGTGAAAGTGACTGAAAAGAACTGAATGTATCAAAGGAGTTCCAGTCTGTAAACCAGTGTTTTGTACATGGTTGGTGGTATTCGAGCACTTCAGGTTAAAGGTAATGATGTTGAGGAGAACATTAATGTTGAGGGGTAGTATGTGACCGATGGAATAATGTTCATTACCAGCATTTCATGTTATATTTTATCCTATGTTTAAAATGTTTGTCGTCAGCTGCAGCAGTTTGAGAACAGCAATTCCTGTTTCCATGTGTTTTGTGTTGATAATGTCACCCCAGTCCGACTCGAGTCCTGAATTTCTGGACACGTGACTCGACTTGGACTTAAGCACTGATGACTCGGACTCTGTTGTGCTCGATCCAATACACCACAGACTCGAACACTGGGGACTCGACTCGGACTCGAGGTTTAGTGACTAGACTACAACACTGGTGTGTGTGTACATGCTTGCGAGTGCATTAGTTTGGCTATTACGTCACAACGTAAATAAACTCCCTCTGAAGTGGTGACAGCTGTGTCAGTTTTGTTTAATGTAGACCTTTTTTATTTGTATGTCAGCTGTTTTACGGTGCCAGAGTAGCGCACTGGTGCCCATGTTGGAACTCGACTCAGATTCAACCTTGATGACTCGGACTCAGACTGGGGTAATGGGGCCTGACTCGAATTAGACTCGGAACCGATCTGGAACACTGGGGACTCGAGACTCGATTCGGACTCGAGGTTTAGTGACTCGACTACAACACTGTCACCCTAACACCAGCAGCACTGAGTAGTTGTAGTTACCAGACGGTTCCAGCAGGGGCAATGTAGCGCTGTTGTGCTCAGTGCCGTCTTGTGTGCAGCGCCGTGTGGTCAGAGAGAGTCTGGCCAACTGTCTACATCGGCGCCATATTGCCTACCAACTGGTAGACGGCGCCATGCGCGCTCTTCAAAATCGGGCTGACTTCATGCTCTGTCAAGCTGCTGTTTCAAAGAAATAAGGGAAAACAGAGACGGGTTGCCGGAGAGGTTCCCAGGCGCGGTGGGCGTGGCTATGGTGCGGTAGGCGTGGCAAACGTAGCGGCGGGCATAATGGGAAGGACGCTGGTACCTTTCGAGTGTTGTGAGTGAAGTTGGAGTCAGCGGGAGTGAACTGGACGGTACTGGTGGTAACTAGATATACCTAGAACATGCGATGATCCAGGGGGCGCACCGGACCGACCGTGAATCTTTGTTTCGTCAAACGACGTAACAATGGAGGACACATTGGCCTAGAGCAGTGATACTCAACCCGAGGCTCCTTTAAGACTAATTGTGGATCTTTTAAGTCCTACTTAAAAAATAAATAAAAACTAAAAAATATTGTCAGCAGAATTCATCAACGTTTCATTCTCATTCATTCGCAAGACACATCAATCTATTACGCTCCCACCCCTCAACCCCATGAACAACCAATTAGCCCATTGGAGTATATGGAGATACACACGAAAGCAAATGTTTTTATTTGCAGTAACATGTATTTTATGTTTGACCTCTGACCCTCTATGTCTATTGGTTGTGTATGTTGTATAAATGTCCGCGCGCTACTCTGGTGCGCGCCCTTGGAAGAAGACAGAGCAAGAGGGTCACTCATGTGTTTTCGTGCCTGCTTAACGCAGTCGTTTTGTAATGTTACTACGGTCTAGCAAATAAAAGAGGAAGACCAAGATGCACCTTGATCGTTGTGGTGTAACGTGCATGGATAAGTAGACACGTTGGTCCTTGACTAACGGGTCGGACCCTTTAGTCGACTGGTTAATGTTGTCGCTTGCGGTGTGGGAGACACGGGTTCGTGTCCCGGTTGTGACGACGATATCCCGGACTGCCCCCCCGAATTCGCTACAAAATTTCAGTTATCCTGTAGATACACGAGAACAACAGTATAAGTTCCACTTGGGAAAGGGGACAGATAAGCAGCATTAAGAGGAAAGAAATGGAGATATGGCAGAAACGCTGGGCGGAAGACCAGAAAAGTAAGGGGTTGTGGTGATACACATTTGAGGGTAGATTCACCAGGGGCTGCTGCTCCTTTAAGGCAGACATTTCAGAGTGCTGACGTAGGCACTGTTTCCGGTTTCCGGGGTGAGCCAAGTTTTGCAGCAGCCTAGCGGTTAGCCGGTTGCCACGGGAGATTGCGCTGTATCGGTGTTGTTTTGTGTGGCGAGTAAACGGAATTGACTCGACTCGATCTCTCCGTCTCCTCATTCCTGCATTCCTGCAGGTTATTACACAATACCAAAATCTGTCACAACAAAGAGCTATAAATAAAGGAACAGAAGGGAGGAAATCATAGTGAGACTGATTGGATCACACAGGATTAAATGGCACGTTGTTTATAATGGGGAAAGGGACGATGGTAAGTGTGAGAACTGTGGAGTAAAAAAAACGCTGAACATGTAATATTGCGTTATAACATGTATGAAGTGTAAAGAGAAAGGTTACAGTCCGAGAGGCGGGACGGGAGTGGAATCTGATGAGGATACTGGGAACAGAAGGAGAGGCAGAGGGGAGTAAAATCACCCGGAAGGCACTCTTTACTTTCTTAAGTTACACAAGGTTGATGGGAAGAAATAGGGTGAAATGACGTGAAGGTTACACACTCTTGTACAGTAGGTGGCGGTATGCACCTTAATGCTGTTTCCGAGCCACCATTACACCGAGAGAAGAAGAAGAAGCAGAAGCAGACGACATATCACTTCAGATCAACTGTTGGTGTTCACAGGTATATTAAATGTGTATATGTGCTCTGGGAAGTATCAGTATTATGGTATATCCGTGTATTGTGGAGTAATGACGGATAAGCTAACGATGCTAACGTCATGAAATGCTAACCGATTTGTTGTGTGGAGGGAAACAGAGCGGACACTGTGGTACATCGACCTTTTACGTTATATTCTTTTTGCGTTATTTTTAGAGAAGATATAGGATGAGACGGTACCGTTTATATCGATATAGTTTGTTGTGTAAAATACGTAACCTGTAAACGACCCTCTAGTGTCACTGGTTGTTTGTGATTTGAGGGACTTTTATTTTGAAAACCGCAAACGGAAGTAGAGACATCAGGCGGGATTCTGTCAGTAATCCTTCGTCATTCAATGAAAATGTGAACGTTTCTCTGAATCTTGTAAGAAGAATTTCCCTCGTTATTACTGGATTGATTACAAGGTATTTAATGTGCCTTTTTTCTGTAATCTGATGGTATTGATTTCGTTTTGTACCTGTTCTATATTTTGCTGGATATAACTCAAACGTTACTCTTTAGAGAGTGGTGATTTCTTTGCTAGTAAACCTGATTTCTAATGCCTGGCTAGGCAACGTCATTCTACATTGGGTACTGCTCTGCGCAGCATGCATGTTCATTGGAAGTTTATTTTTCTGTAGATTGTGGGAAGAGAAGTTGCATCTTATTTTGGTTAGCCCCCAGTTGGAGAGAGAGAACAAGGTATGTCATATTGTCTTGTTTTCAGTGGGATAGGATTGTGTATTTGTTCTACTGTAGGCTATTTTTCTCTGTGACTGACCTAATTTACTGCACTGTTCAAGAAAAGCCATTAATGTAAAGAAAATTCTATGTTGATGTTTGGATTGTATATTGTTATTTATAAGAGATCTAAGAGCATTTTCTGTTTTTTCATGTCAGCTCTTACGTTGTTGATTGTTAAATAAACACATGTAACATCAGTAAAAAAGAGTACGACCATCTGCCTTCTGGGGACGCGACATAACCCGTTTCTAACACTTGGGGCGTCCTGATGGACGACCTAGACGAGGTGGGGCGAGGTTCTTAACACGTTTCTTGTCATTTTGACCGCTGCGGTTTTTAAACTATATTCTGTCAAGATAGATACCCAGTTGAGATATTAATGCAGTACATATGTCAGTATGTCTGTCAAGGAACTAACTGACACCCAAATTAACATTTTAACAAATTTTAAAACCGTTTTCAAACAATTTAAAATGGCCACCGTCCAACGCCTGTAAGCACTGCAACACCTCGGTGGTTCATGGCGCGTCTGAAATGGCGGCTGTTACCAGACATGTTGGCAATAATCACAAATCAAGTTTAGACCATTTCTCTGTACTGGGGAACGCTAGTGTGTTTCTAGGACAGAGCAGCGAACCCCCCCCCCAAAAAAAAAGAAACCCAAACGTTTATTCACAAAAAACAGGTAGACAATTACCATACAGAGGGGAAAAAAACAAAGCAAATGTGTACAGACAAGGGGAGTTCAGTGTCGACTCGTTTTAAGTCCTGTCAGAGTTCATATAAAATGTACTTGATTTAAAATATCACAAGTCTTTATACACACCTTGATTTTCAGTGAAGGTGCCATACTGCTGGAGTTCAACAACAAGTGGATGAAAGCAGGGTTTGGAGCCAGACCATTTAGATTTGTGGATGTGGAATTTACCAAGAATAACCGAAAACTGAATTATATAAGTAATATTGTTTTCCGTCCCATAAAACACAAAATATAACATCACATCAAATACATTAATCTGTCCCTTAGTACCGACTTTACCATTTACAAAGTCTTGCATGTCAATCTCGGTAGTAGGCTAAATGTTCAGTTGCAAGTCAAAGCCACATGTGAGATGTCACAAGAACTTGTATTAAAACAGATTAAACGGATCAAAATAAAAAGTAAAGACGGTGTTTCCTTTCCTGTTTTAAAATATACTGCTGCTACACACTATATCAACATGCAAATGAAACTTCGCAAAGGACATGACGCGACCAACACACGTCATAGTGACATGACGCGCACGATCACGCGCAAGTTCCGAGCGGTCATTTTGACCACTCGTGGTCGTTTTAAGTAGATCCTATAGCATTATTTATTTATTTGTTGCAATTGATCTAAAACTCAAATACCAATATATGCAGTTTTAGTAGATTTCAGGGAGCGGCTGGTCTGTATCTTTTTTTCCACAAAGTTTTTAAACTGAATGCGGTTTGCATTCTGTGAGATGGGCCTATTTTTATTTAACAGAGTCCATTTTAGATTATTTTTCATTTGCATGTTGATGTATTGTGCAGCTGCATGTTTTAAAACAGGGAAGGAAACACTGTCTTTACATTTTATTATTATTATTTATTGTAATGGCTGCTATAGATATCCTGATAAACTAAATAAAAGAGAAGAGCCTCATGGCTGACACATGTTCCACTTGTCTGTTTGGTCCAAGAATGATTCTTCCTTCGCGTTTTAAGTATCTATTTAAACTTGCTTGAAGACATACAGTGAAATACTGAACTGCATCCAAGAAATAACAACTTTTAACCTGACCTAATACACGTATACACAAGGCATGAATACACGTAGGCTATGAACGGTCAGAAAAACCGTGTGGCTCCACTCTTCCATTCTAGGCAACGCCCCCTTCCGATTACTTCCTCTTCCGGAGCACGTTAACCCAGGAACACCCTTCTCCAGTTCTTAAAGTGACATGCACCTATCTAAGACTACACAGCAAACTTAATACATACACAAAAAAGCAGTTACCTAAAGTATACGATGTGTAAAAAGTAAGTATTTAAACTAATTATTCTAATTACTAATTAAACCATTAAATATTAAACATTAGGAGACATTTGGCTCCTACATTACCGGCCCCTACTTGTTCTGATAATTCTAAAGCCTAGAACAATTACCACATCCATAACAAATCCATATCAAATTACATCAATACATACAATGAACAGGCATTTGTATTATCAAACATCTGATGTTACAAAATATGAAAAGGAAGTGCTTGGTAAGCACACTGACCAATATTTCGCCAGTCAGCTTGACAGGTCCGTTTTCTGAAAGAAAAAAGAAACAGAGAGAGAGAGCCAGAGGTTTCCAGCACATGCCTCATCGTAGGAACTCAGTCTCTACCACCTGCTCATTTAGATTCCATGAGGAGACGGATCTTTGTGATGGGTCTGTCCAAGATGTTGGTCTCTGTCTTGATGCGAACTCTGCGAACAAGCCCCGTCTTGTCTGGAATTGCTTCAGTGACTTTTCCCATAATCCACGAATTTCTTGGAGCACAGTCATCCGTCAGAAGAACCACATCACCTTCTGCAAAGTTTCTTGATGCTGTGGACCATCGTTGCCGCTCCTGGAGTGGAGGTAGGTACTCTTTTATCCATCTCTTCCAAAACAAATATGACACATATTGTACCTGCCTCCATCTATGCCGTGAGTAGAGATCATCCTTGTTGAATAATCCTGGTGGTAATGATGATTTCACCTTCAGCAGCAGGAGCTGATTGGGCGTCAGTGCCTCCAAGTCATTTGGGTCACTAGATGCCTTTGTGATAGGTCGGCTGTTGATGATCGACTCAACCTCACATAAGACTGTGTGAAGGCTTTCTTCATCAAGGACTTGTTCTCTCACAGTGGAATTCAGCACCTTCCAACTGATCTTTATTAACCACTCCCGCACTCCGCCATGATGAGAAGCTGTGGGAGGGTTAAATGTCCATTTAATCCCATATTGATGAAACAAATGCTGAAATTTGGAGGCGTTCCAGTCAGCAATGGCTGTCTTCAGCTCACGATTGTCCCCAACAAAGTTTGTCTCATTATCTGAACGAATCTCTTTCACTTGTCCCCTCCTTGCTATAAAGCGCTGGACTGCGTTTATGCACGAGTCTGTGTCCAATGATGAGGCAAGCTCAATGTAAACTGCACGAACAGCTAAACAAGTGAATATAACACCAAATCTCTTGGTGAGGCTTCTTCCACGTTTCACCTCAAATGGTCCAAAATAGTCCATCCCAGCTCTGGTGAAGGGTGTATCATCTGGTATCAACCGATCTCGCGGAAGATCATCCATTAGTTGTTTCCCAACTGTTCCATGTAAGCGAAGGCATGTAACAGGAGTTTGAGATAACCTTTGGAATGGCTGTGTTGGCACTAGGGATCCAAAATCTCTGCCGCAGTTCGGAGAGCATATGATTGCGGCCTCCATGACCAGTTTCCTCATGGATCTGTCGTAGAACTTCAACAATGGGAAAGTCTCTAGACAGAATGACAGGCTGCTTACAACTTTCTGGCATAGCCACTCGACAGCCTTCCACCAACTCGCAACAGACCATCTTGAAACACAGGGTTCAGCTTTTCTTTTTTGTTTACATTTATATTGGATTTTTCCCTTTTTCTCCCAATTTAGTTGCCAATCGATGCCTATTTTAATTCAAACATCCCCCCTCGTACTGCATGCGTTCGCCAACTGCATCTCTCCGGCCGGCAGTCTCGAAGGAGACGCCTCCCCACTTTCGTGACAAGGGGAATCCAGGCCGAACCTTTTCCGACACACACAGAGACGCATTCATGTGACGAACACAAGCCTACTCCGCCCCCATCCCGAAGACAGCGTTGCCAATTATTGCTGCTTCGTCGAGTCCGGCCATAGTCGGATCTGACGAGACCGGGGTTGAACCCCGTTCCCCAGTGGGCAACTGCATCAACACAAAGCCGATGCTTAGACTGCTACACCACCGTGGACCCTTAGCGTTCAGCTTTTACAAGTGGCTACTGCGCTTCACATTTTGTCCCTTGAGAAGAGCTAAAATATCATCAGAGAACTTCTCTTTCTGACAGAATTTGATCACGTCCTGTCCTGACAAGTTGATATGGCTGTTTCATCTGGAGCAAGAGATTTCAGGCAGTCATCCATGTAGAAATTTTTCAACACTGTCTCTACTACTTCAGCTTTGAACTACCCACTCTGGTCTTCAGCTCACTTTCTCAGAGCAAAACTGGCACAGGTAAGTGAAGACGTAGCCCAAAACAACAGTACGGTCACTTTGTGCTCAGTCAAGGCTTGGTTATAGTCAACACCGATCCACAAAAGGAAACTGAGTAAATCAAAGTCGTCATCAGGCTCTCCAACCTGGTGGAACGTTGCTTCCACATCTGCCATGATTGCAACAGGGTCTGAATCGGATTACAACGCCAGTTAGACTACTGGTCATGTCTGGTCCTTGAAGAAGCTGCTCATTTAAGGATGTGCCTTGATAGGGTGCAGCGCAGTCGAACACAAGTCTCAGTTTCTGTTTCACTGGGTGGTATACTGCATGGTGCAGTATATACCACACTTTCCCTTCCGTGTCAATTCTTCATTGGACAGCTACATTGCATAGGCCTTTTGAATAGGCTGTTCCATGAAATCTGTGTATTCCTGTTGAAAGCAGGCATTCCTGATGAACTTCCACTGTAAGTTGTGTGCTCGCTGTTCAGCTATCTTGGGATTAGTTCTTTGCGCAGCAGACACTCCCACTGTTATTGGCGGTGAATTGGTATTGTTTTAATGTTTTTTGATCTAATGTGATTGGACAATTCTCATGACTGTCAATCATCTTCACACCCACCATGATGCCTCGTCTTGACTGTCAATCCTCCACCGTCTACGAACCCTGATAATCTCTATAGGCTACACTGTCCTTCTTAATAACTCTGTGGACATTAAAGCAGCTGTCAGGTGTGCTGCACCAAGGTAAATTGCACCCCCCCCAAAAAAAATAAAAAAATAGCACCAGCCACCGCTGGTTTATATGCGCTTAGTTATATTGGGTTTGTGTGACTGTTAAGTGGAAAGTAGTCATTTGGGACCAAGGTAAGGTTTAAGAAGACCAGAGGAGAAAATGTGCAGCATTAATTTGGCCTACTAGTTTATTTTATTTTTTTTAATCTTCATTGTGTTTTGCTCAGTGGCGTGTGGTGTTGTCACAAACTGTTGGAATAGAAAACATTTAAGTTTTTTTGACACAGGATACAGGTGCTCAGAAATGGACAAAGAGGATCAACAAGTGGGCAAAAGCGGGCAGAGCGGCCAAGAAAGGGAAAGCATGAAGGTGTGTTAGCTTCTGATGAGCACTGACTAATTTCATGGACTATCGATGGTGTTTAGAAAATGAGTTGATATTTCATCTGTGTGGACTGTATGGAAAACGTGATACTTATGACTTGTTCCTGGCACAGAGGGCGACTCTTCTGATGATGCCGTGCACAGTGTCTCAGCTCCTGTCCGCTGCAGAAGTCAATGGTGCTTTCCGTACTGGCGACTTGGAGCTCAACCAGGTAGGAAGAAATGAACAAAAACCTCAAACCTAAACTGTACAATGGCTAAGATCAAGTTGTGTGAACTTGTGTGTGTGTGTGTGTGTGTGTGTGTGTGTGTGTGTGTGTGTGTGTATGTGGGTATGTGTTAAAATAGATATCTGTAGTGGGCGTTGTCAGAAGATGTGTTCCTTCGGAGGTCAAAATCCAGTACTCTGTGGATGACATGACTGGTCCACCTATAGACGTGACACAGTGGGTGAATTCAGAGGCGAGTACTTTCTACAAAGATGTGTCGAGAAATACTGCAAACGTCCTTGTCAATAATCTTTTTTTTTGTTCCTACCAGGCTCCAGGTGTGCCGTGCAGTTCAGTTGTCCTTGGACAATATGTGAAGGTTATAGGACGTCTTAGGAACATTCAGGTAGATGAAGGTATATTTTAGGTATTAAGTAAATATGATTACGTCAGTAGTTTTTTTTGTTTATTCAAATGATTATCATATGGCCTTGTTCCTGTATTCTACATTGTGCAACAGTAGAATCTGTCGTACTTTGTTTTTTTAATAACATGGAGTAATTTTCCCTGAGAATTAGGGACAGAGATCACTGCTGGCAGGGAACGTCCGTCATGTTGAGGATCTCAATGAAATCACATCCCACATGTTGGAAGTTGTCCAAGCCCATATGCAGCGTTCCAGAAATGCTCATGAAAGGGTATTGGAGCCTGTGTTCATCTAAAAAGAAATCCTTTGAACTTTTACTTATGTGAAATCACTGACAAATCACTGACAAATGCTTGATGTTTTTTTTTGTATTATTATTAGGTGGGTGACATGCATACCAACAGGATGGATATACCTGGAACGGTCAACAGTGACAGACATGTTGATGGTCATTCTGAGGAGAAGGCAGCTTATGGTTTATCCACCATCCAGAGGCAGGTTAGTCCTGTGTTTCAGTTTGATAGGACACTTCTGCTTACATAATAGACACCACAAAGAGACTCAGCAATGGGGGGGTCTGGGTGGCGTGGTGGTCTATTCCATTACCTATCAACACGGGGATCGCTGGTTCCAATCCCCGTGTTACCTCCGGCTTGGTCGGGCGTCCCTACAGACCCAATTGGCTGTGTCTGCGGGTGGGGAGCCAGATGTGGGTATGTGTCCTGGTTGCTGCAGTAGCGCCTCCTCTGCTTGGTCGGAGCACCTGTTCGGGCGGGAGGGGGATAGTGTGATCCTCCCATGCGATCCGTCCCCCTGGTGAAACTCCTCATTCTCAGGTGAAAAGAAGCGGCTGGCGACTCCACATGTATCGGAGGAGACGTGGTAGTTTGCAGCCCTTCTCGGATCGGCAGAAGGGGTGGAGCGGTGACCAGCATGGCTCGGAAGAGTGGGGTAGTTGTCCGGATACAGCTGGGGAGAAAAAGAGGGGGGATGCTCAGCAATCACCTGTCAATACCAGCTGCCCTGAGGATTCAATGTTACCATAAGCATCAACTGGCAATCCCCACCACTATCTCCTCTGGAGTAGAAATGAAAACTGCTCCATAATTGTGTTGGACTGGAATTTGACTTTAATTCCTGCCTTTTGTAAGGTATGGACGGTGATAAAGAGTTGCTCCCTCCATGATGGCATCAGTTTCATGGACTTGAGCATGGACCTTGGATTCCTCAGCAGTACATCCATCAGGTATCTTCTGAGCTGACCACTGATATTTTTGATTTTTATCCAAAAATTAGAATAAAATGCTTCAACTGCTGAGTTTTGCCTGTTCTCATGCAGAAGGACCTTGCAGTTTCTCCTCCATGAAGGTTTCATCTATTCAACTATTGATGAGGACCACTTCAAGTCCATTTGATAACCTAGAAATAACACGGGTAATGTTTCCATGTACCTTTCCCTCATGGTATTAAGTGATATGCCTGATTTCTAAATTATCGTGATATCACAATTTACTCCCCAGTATTGTCCCGGTTATCTCCTTTTTCTCCCCAGGAGGAGCTGGAGGGCGTTGCTGGGGAGAGGGACGTCTGGAGTGCCCTGCTTAGCTTGTTGCCACCGTGACCCGATCCTGGAGAAGCGGCTGATGATGAATGAATGAATGAATGAATGAATGAATGAATGAATGAACATCTCGTTTTTGTTTCACAGATGATGATCTGACATGTTTTATTAATTTCTACAAAGATTATAATCCCATGCCTTTACAAACGTATTGTTTGTAGTTCTTTTTTAAAATATTGTATTATACTGATTTCCAGGCATCCTTACGGTAGTCTTTTGAACATTGTTGGTAGTAGTCTTGCACAACTGTTTTTTTCCGGACATAAGTTTTTGTTCTATTCCACGAAATAGGAACGGAGTTAAATATATGCGTGGTGAACTGAATCACTAACGAGACTGCACGTGAAGAATGTGTGCAAAGTGTGGGTCAGAGTCTGTGCCTGTCGCGAGCAGGGGCTGATTTGCATCAGAGCTCTTGAACTGACCGGGATTCACACTTGCGTTGTCGTGGAACTCTCTTCTGTAATTCATTGGGTCGCTCCCACAACACATCAAGTGCACCACCGTACGTAGGCCTACCAGTATCTCGGGTTTAAGTTATAGTAAAGAGTTCCAGTTTATTTTATTTGACTGGGTGCACTCATTTATGGGAATTACTGGTTGATGTTTTAAGATAATATAAATAATATTCAAGGGGTCAGTGTTTAAAGGGTTTCAAAGTTAAGAGGGTTAACATGTTTTTTTTTCTTCTTTTCTTTGGAAGTGATTTGAGTTGATTAACTATAGACCAATTCAGTGTCTTGTATAGGTAAAACACCCCTCTAATTACAAGGGTCATGGGATTATAATTTTACTGTATTACAGTACATCTTGTGAATCACTATACATGTTATTTTTGAGTAACCCAATTCTTTTGTGTTTGAATTCTATGGGTCAGGTGGTTTCTCTAAAACACCTTGTGGGGTTTTAGAAGATATATTCCTGTCACACTTTTATATCCTGGGAGGCAGTTAGACACATAGTAGTGTTCCTAGTCACTCCAGGCGGAGGCACCGCGCTAAGCATCACTGAGGGTAACACTCTGTCCTCTCAGATTAGAAGGGGCATTGGAAGGGGGTTACATTTTGGAAATATGTACGATGATGTTTGAGCAAAATAAATCATCCATTCAAGAGGACAGTTATGTTGAGGACCTACCTGTGAAGGAGGCTGCCCTTTCACCTGTCCCAAGTGGGCACAGCAGGACCAGTGAGTAGGGGCCTCAGCAGAACAGACGACCTAAGGTCTTCACATGTGATCGACTTGGCTCACCAGCTTGCTGCAGTTTGAGGACACCGCCACATCATACAATCTTTAAGGTGCCATGGACACAGACTGTGCAGCCAGACTACTACCAGCAACCCTGTGGACATGGATGGCAGGAACATTGTTATCACACTCGAGTCACCACACATCGCTGGACTGTGTTAAGTGTATGTCGCTAAATGGAGGCTGTAGGTAACACAGACCAAAAGAGAATGTGAAGGACTCTGGGTATTGACCCATATGAAAGAATGTACCAGAAGAGTTCCAGTCTGTAACCAAACTGTGAAAGTGACTGAAAAGAACTGAATGTATCATAGGAGTTCCAGTCTGTGATCCAGTGTTTTGTACATGGCTGGTTTTCTTCGAGTACTTCAGGTTAAAGGTAATGATGTTGAGGAGAACATTAATGTTGAGGGGTAGTATGTGACCGATGGAATAATGTTCATTACCAGCATTTCATGTTATATTTTATCTTATGTTTAAAATATTTGTCGTCAGCTGCAGTAGTTTGAGAACAGTAATTCCTGTTTCCATATGTTTTGTGTTGATAATGTCACCTCGGTCCGACTCGAGTCCTGATTTTCTGGACTCGTGACTTGACTTGGACTTGAGCACTGATGACTCGGACTCGAACTCTGAGGACTCGAGACTCGACTCGGACTCGAGGTTTAGTGACTCGACTACAACACTGTCACCCTAACACCAGCAGCACTGAGTAGTTGTAGTTACCAGACGGTTCCAGCAGGGGCAACGTAGCGCTGTTGTGCTCAGTGCCGTCTTGTGGTCAGCTCCGTGTGGTCAGAGAGAGTCTGGCCAACTTTCTACACGGGCGCCACATTGCCTACCAACTGGTAGACGGCGCCATGCGCGCTCTTCAAAATCGCGCTGACTTCATGATCTGTCAAGCTGCTGTTTCAAAGAAATAAGGGTAGGGTGGTGATATGCACAGATTCAGTAGCAGTCTTGGAAAGTATACAGTCAACAAAAACTGTCAGAAAAGATTTAGTCATTGAAATTTACTATAATTTGCCAAGACTACACAGAGGTTGTATAGATGCATAATTCTGTTGGGTACCAGCACATGAGGGACTGAAAGGGAATAAGTGTGCAGATAAACTAGCAAAAAGGGCATTGCAAAAGGAAATAACAGTATCAGTTCCACTTGGAAAAGGAGACAGACAAGCAGCATTAAGAGGAAAGAAATGGAGATATGGCAGAAATGTTGGGAGGAACAGAAGGGAGGGAATCATAGTAACAAGACTGACTGGATCACACAGGATTAAATGGCACTTTGTTTATAATGGGGAAAAGGGACGGTGGTAAGTGTGAGAACTGTGGAGTTAAAGAAAACATTGAACATGTAATATTGCGTTATAACATGTATGAAGTGGAAAGAGAAAGGTTACAGTCGGAGAGGCGGGACGGGAGTGGAATCTGATGAGGAAACTGGGAAGAGCAGGAGAGGAAGAGGGGAGTAAAATCACCAGGAAGGCACTCTGTAATTTCTTAAGTGACACTGCAAATGGGTCTAATTTGAGAAATAAGGTAAAATGACATGTTACACACTCTTGTACAGTAGGTGGCGGTATGCACCTTAAAGGCGTTTGCGATCAGCTGTTATACCGAGAGAAGAAGAAGCAGAAGCAGACGACATATCACTTCATATCAACTGTTGTTATTCACAGGTGTGTTACATGTGTATATGTGCTCTGGGAAGTATTAGTATTATGGTATGTCCGTGTATTGTGGAGTAATGAAGTTAATTACATGACGACGAATAAGCTAACGATGCTATCTTCGTGTAATGCTAACGGCGACGAATTAGCTAACGATGCTAACGTCATGAAATGCTAATGGCGACGAATTAGCTAATGATGCTAACGTCATGTAATGCTAACCGATTTGTAGTGTTTACGGGAAACAGAGCCGCCACTGTGATACATCGACCTTTTACGTTATATTCTTTTTGCGTTGTTTTCAGACAAGATTTAGGATGAGACGGTACCGTTTATATCGATATAGTTTGTTGTGTAAAATACATAACCCGTTTCTAACACGTGGGGCGTCCTGACGGCCGACGTAGACGAGGTGGGGCGAGGTTCTTAACACGTTTCTTGCCATTTTGACCGCCGCGGTTTTTAAACTATATTCTGTCAAGATAGATACCCAGTTGAGATATTAATGCAGTACATATGTTAGTATGTCTGTTAAAGAACTAACTGACACCAAAATTAACATTTTAACAACGTTTAAAACCGTTTTTCAAACAATTTAAAATGTCCGCCGTCCAACGCCTGTAAGCGCTGCAACACCTCAGTGGTTCATGGCGCGTCTGAAATGGCGGCTGTTACCAGACATGTTGGCAATAATCACAAATCAAGTTTAGACCATTTCTCTGTACTGGGGAACACTAGTGTGTTTCTAGGACAGAGCAGCGAACCCCCCCCCCCAAAAAAAGAAAAAAAGTTTATTTACAATAAACAGGTATACAATTACCATACAGAGGGGAAAAAAACAAAACAAATGTGTACAGACAAGGGGAGTTCAGTGTCGACTCGTTTTAAGTCCTGTCAGAGTTCATATAAAATATACTTGATTTAAAATATCACAAGTCTTTATACACACCTTGATTTTCAGTGAAGGTGCCATACTACTGGAGTTCAACAACAGGTGGATGAAAGCAGGGTTTGGAGCCAGACCATTTAGATTTGTGGATGTGGAATTTACCAAGAATAACCGAAAACTGAATTATATAAGTAATATTGTTTACCGTCCCATAAAACACAAAATATAACATCACATCAAATACATTAATATGTCCCTTAGTACCCACTTTACCATTTACAAAGTCTTGCATGTCAATCTCGGTAATAGGCTAAATGTTCAGTTGCAAGTCAAAGCCACATGTGAGATGTCACGAGAACTTGTATTAAAACAGATTAAACGGATCAAAATAAAAAGTAAAGACGGTGTTTCCTTCCCTGTTTTAAAATATACTGCTGCTACACAATATATCAACATGCAAATGAAACTTCGCAAAGGACATGACGCGACCAACACACGTCATAGTGACATGACGCGCACGATCACGTGCAAGTTAAGAGCGGTCATTTTGACCACCCGTGGTCGTTTTAGGTAGATCCTATAGCATTATTTATTTATTTGTTGCAATTGATCTAAAACTCAAATACCAATATATGCAATTTTAGTAGAATTCAGGGAGCGGCTGGTCTGTATCTTTTTTTCCACAAAGTTTTTAAACTGAATGCGGTTTGCATTCTGAGAGATGGGTCTATTTTTATTTAACAGAGTCCATTTTAGATCATTTTTCATTTGCATGTTGATGTATTTTGCAGCTGTATATTTTAAAACAGGGAAGGAAACCCTGTCTTTGCATTTTATTATTATTATTTATTGTAAGGGCTGCTATAGCTATCCTGATAAACTAAATAAAAGAGAAGAGCCTTGTGGCTGACACATGTTCCACTTGTCTCTTTGGTCCAAGAATGATTCTTCCTTCGCGTTTTAAGTATTTATTTAAACTTGCTTGAAGACATACAGTGAAATACTGAACTGCACCCAAGAAATAACAACTTTTAACCTGTCCTAACACACGTATACACAAGGCACGAATACACGTAGGCTATACACGGTCAGAAAAACCGTGTGGCTCCACTCTTCCATTCTAGGCAACGCCCCCTTCCGATTACTTCCTCTTCCGGAGCACGTTAACCCAGGAACACCCTTCTCCAGTTCTTAAAGTGACATGCACCTATCTAAGACTACACAGCAAACTTAATACATACATAAAAAAGCAGTTACGTAAAGTATACGATGTGTAAAAAGTAAATATTTAAACTAATTATTCAAATTACTAACTAAACCATTAAATATTAAACATTAGGAGACATTTGGCTCCTACATTACCGGCCCCTACTTGTTCTGATAATTCTAAAGCCTAGAACAATTACCACATCCATAACAAATTCATATCAAATTACATGAATGAACAATGAACAGGCATTTGTATTATCAAACATCTGATGTTACAAAATATGAAAAGGAAGTGCTTGGTAAGCACACTGACCAATATTTTGCCAGTCAGCTTGACAGGTCCGTTTTCTGAAAGAAAAAGGAAACAGAGAGAGAGAGCCAGAGGTTTCCAGCACATGGCTCATCGTGCGAGCTGTCTTTACCACCTGCTCATTTAGATTCCATGAGGAGACAGATCTTTGTGATGGGTCTGTCCAAGATGTTGGTCTCTTGTCTTGATGCGAACTCTGCGAACAAGCCCCGTCTTGTCTGGAATTGCTTCAGTGACTTTTCCCATAATCTATGAATTTCTTGGAGCACAGTCATCCGTCAGAAGAACCACATCACCTTCTGCAAAGTTTCTTGATGCTGCGGACCATTGTTGCCGCTCCTGGAGTGGAGGTAGGTACTCTTTAATCCATCTCTTCCAAAACAAATATGACACATATTGTACCTGCCTCCATCTACGCCGTGAGTAGAGATCATCCTTGTCGAATAATCCTGGTGGTAATGATGGTTTCACCTTCAGCAGCAGGAGCTGATTGGGCGTCAGTGCCTCCAAGTCATTTGGGTCACTAGATGCCGTTGTGATAGGTCGGCTGTTGATGATTGACTCAGCCTCACATAAGACTGTGTGAAGGCTATCTTCATCAAGGACTTGTTCTCTCACAGTGGAATTCAGCACCTTCCAACTGATCTTTATTAACCACTCCCGCACTCCGCCATGATGAGAAGCTGTGGGAGGGTTAAATGTCCATTTAATCCCATATTGATGAAACAAATGCTGAAATTTGGAGGCGTTCCAGTCAGCAATGGCTGTCTTCAGCTCACGATTGTCCCCAACAAAGTTTGTCTCATTATCTGAACGAATCTCTTTCACTTGTCCCCTCCTTGCTATAAAGCGCTGGACTGCGTTTATGCACGAGTCTGTGTCCAATGATGAGGCAATCTCAATGTAAACTGCACGAACAGCTAAACAAGTGAATATAACACCAAATATCTTGGTGAGGCTTCTTCCACGTTTCACCTCAAATGGTCCAAAATAGTCCATCCCAGCTCTGGTGAAGGGTGTATCATCTGGTATCAACCGATCTCGCGGAAGATCATCCATTAGTTGTTTCCCAACTGTTCCATGTAAGCGAAGGCATGTAACAGGAGATTGAGATAACCTTTGGAATGGCTGTGTTGGCACTAGGGATCCAAAATCTCTGCCGCAGTTCGGAGAGCATATGATTGCGGCCTCCATGACCAGTTTCCTCATGGATCTGTCGTAGAACTTCAACAATGGGAAAGTCTCTAGACAGAATGACAGGCTGCTTACAACTTTCTGGCATAGCCACTCGACAGCCTTCCACCAACTCGCAACAGACCATCTTGAAACACAGGGTTCAGCTTTTCTTTTTTTTACATTTATATTGGATTTTTCCCTTTTTCTCCCAATTTAGTTGCCAATCGATGCCTATTTTAATTCAAACATCCCCCCTCGTACTGCATGCGTTCGCCAACTGCATCTCTCCGGCCGGCAGTCTCGAAGGAGACGCCTCCCCACTTTCGTGACAAGGGGAATCCAGGCCGAACCTTTTCCGACACACACAGAGACGCATTCATGTGACGAACACAAGCCTACTCCGCCCCCATCCCGAAGACAGCGTTGCCAATTATTGCTGCTTCGTCGAGTCCGGCCATAGTCGGATCTGACGAGACCGGGGTTGAACCCCGTTCCCCAGTGGGCAACTGCATCAACACAAAGCCGATGCTTAGACTGCTACACCACCGTGGACCCTTAGCGTTCAGCTTTTACAAGTGGCTACTGCGCTTCACATTTTGTCCCTTGAGAAGAGCTAAAATATCATCAGAGAACTTCTCTTTCTGACAGAATTTGATCACGTCCTGTCCTGACAAGTTGATATGGCTGTTTCATCTGGAGCAAGAGATTTCAGGCAGTCATCCATGTAGAAATTTTTCAACACTGTCTCTACTACTTCAACTTTGAACTACCCACTCTGGTCTTCAGCTCACTTTCTCAGAGCAAAACTGGCACAGGTAAGTGAAGACGTAGCCCAAAACAACAGTACGGTCACTTTGTGCTCAGTCAAGGCTTGGTTATAGTCAACACCGATCCACAAAAGGAAACTGAGTAAATCAAAGTCGTCATCAGGCTCTCCAACCTGGTGGAACGTTGCTTCCACATCTGCCATGATTGCAACGGGGTCTGAATCGGATTACAACGCCAGTTAGACTACTGGTCATGTCTGGTCCTTGAAGAAGCTGCTCATTTAAGGATGTGCCTTGATAGGGTGCAGCGCAGTCGAACACAAGTCTCAGTTTCTGTTTCACTGGGTGGTATACTGCATTGTGCAGTATATACCACACTTTCCCTTCCGTGTCAATTCTTCATTGGACAGCTACATTGCATAGGCCTTTTGAATAGGCTGTTCCATGAAATCTGTGTATTCCTGTTGAAAGCAGGCATTCCTGATGAACTTCCACTGTAAGTTGTGTGCTCGCTGTTCAGCTATCTTGGGATTAGTTTTTTGCGCAGCAGACACTCCCACTGTTATTGGCGGTGAATTGGTATTGTTTTAATGTTTTTTGATCTAATGTGATTGGACAATTCTCATGACTGTCAATCATCTTCACACCCACCATGATGCCTCGTCTTGACTGTCAATCCTCCACCGTCTACAAACCCTGATAATCTCTATAGGCTACACTGTCCTTCTTAATAACTCTGTGGACATTAAAGCAGCTGTCAGGTGTGCTGCACCAAGGTAAATTGCACCCCCCCCAAAAAAAATAAAAAAATAGCACCAGCCACCGCTGGTTTAAATGCGCTTAGTTATATTGGGTTTGTGTGACTGTTAAGTGGAAAGTAGTCATTTGGGACCAAGGTAAGGTTTAAGAAGACCAGAGGAGAAAATGTGCAGCATTAATTTGGCCTACTAGTTTATTTTATTTTTTTTAATCTTCATTGTGTTTTGCTCAGTGGCGTGTGGTGTTGTCACAAACTGTTGAAATAGAAAACATTTAAGTTTTTTTGACACAGGATACAGGTGCTCAGAAATGGACAAAGAGGATCAACAAGTGGGCAAAAGCGGGCAGAGCGGCCAAGAAAGGGAAAGCATGAAGGTGTGTTAGCTTCTGATGAGCACTGACTAATTTCATGGACTATCGATGGTGTTTAGAAAATGAGTTGATATTTCATCTGTGTGGACTGTATGGAAAACGTGATACTTATGACTTGTTCCTGGCACAGAGGGCGACTCTTCTGATGATGCCGTGCACAGTGTCTCAGCTCCTGTCCGCTGCAGAAGTCAATGGTGCTTTCCGTATTGGCGACTTGGAGCTCAACCAGGTAGGAAGAAATGAACAAAAACCTCAAACCTAAACTGTACAATGGCTAAGATCAAGTTGTGTGAACTTGTGTGTGTGTGTGTGTGTGTGTGTGTGTGTGTGTGTGTGTGTGTGTGTGTGTGTGTGTGTGTGTATGTGGGTATGTGTTAAAATAGATATCTGTAGTGGGCGTTGTCAGAAGATGTGTTCCTTCGGAGGTCAAAATCCAGTACTCTGTGGATGACATGACTGGTCCACCTATAGACGTGACACAGTGGGTGAATTCAGAGGCGAGTACTTTCTACAAAGATGTGTCGAGAAATACTGCAAACGTCCTTGTCAATAATCTTTTTTTTTTGTTCCTACCAGGCTCCAGGTGTGCCGTGCAGTTCAGTTGTCCTTGGACAATATGTGAAGGTTATAGGACGTCTTAGGAACATTCAGGTAGATGAAGGTATATTTTAGGTATTAAGTAAATATGAGTACGTCAGTAGTTTTTTTTGTTTATTCAAATGATTATCATATGGCCTTGTTCCTGTATTCTACATTGTGCAACAGTAGAATCTGTCGTACTTTGTTTTTTTAATAACATGGAGTAATTTTCCCTGAGAATTAGGGACAGAGATCACTGCTGGCAGGGAACGTCCGTCATGTTGAGGATCTCAATGAAATCACATCCCACATGTTGGAGGTTGTCCAAGCCCATATGCAGCGTTCCAGAAATGCTCATGACAGGGTATTGGAGCCTGTGTTCATCTAAAAAGAAATCCTTTGAACTTTTACTTATGTGAAATCACTGACAAATCACTGACAAATGCTTGATGTTTTTTTTTGTATTATTATTAGGTGGGTGACATGCATACCAACAGGATGGATATACCTGGAACGGTCAACAGTGACATACGTGTTGATGGTCATTCTGAGGAGAAGGCAGCTTATGGTTTATCCACCATCCAGAGGCAGGTTAGTCCTGTGTTTCAGTTTGATAGGACACTTCTGCTTACATAATAGACACCACAAAGAGACTCAGCAATGGGGGGTCTGGGTGGCGTGGTGGTCTATTCCATTGCCTATCAACACGGGGATCGCTGGTTCCAATCCCCGTGTTACCTCCGGCTTGGTCGGGCGTCCCTACAGACCCAATTGGTTGTGTCTGCGGGTGGGGAGCCAGATGTGGGTATGTGTCCTGGTTGCTGCAGTAGCGCCTCCTCTGCTTGGTCGGGGCACCTGTTCGGGCGGGAGGGGGATAGTGTGATCCTCCCATGCGCTCCGTCCCCCTGGTGAAACTCCTCATTCTCAGGTGAAAAGCGGCTGGCGACTCCACATGTATCGGAGGAGACGTGGTAGTTTGCAGCCCTTCTCGGATTGGCAGAGAGGGTGGAGCGGTGACCAGGATGGCTCGGAAGAGTGGGGTAATTGTCCGGATACAGCTGGGGAGAAAAAGGGGGGAGTGCTCAGCAATCACCTGTCAATACCAGCTGCCCTGAGGATTCAATGTTACCATAAGCATCAACTGGCAATCCCCCACCACTAGCTCCTCTGGACTAGAAATGAAAACTGCTCCATAAATGTGTTGGACTGGAATTTGACTTTTTTTCTTGCCTTTTGTAAGGTACGGACGGTGATAAAGAGTTGCTCCCTCCATGATGGCATCAGTTTCATGGACTTGAGCATGGAGCTTGGGTTCCTCAGCAGCACATCCATCAGGTATCCTCTGAGCTGAACACTGATATTTTTGATTTTTATCCAAACGTTAGAACAAAATGCTTCAACTGCTGAGTTTTGCCTGTTCTCATGCAGATGGACCTTGCAGTTTCTCCTCCATGAAGGTTTCATCTATTCAACTATTGATGAGGACCACTTCAAGTCCATTTGATAACCTAGAAATAACATGGGTAATGTTTCCATGTACCTTTCCCTCATGGTATTAAGTGATATGCCTGATTTCTAAATTATCGTGATATCACCATTTACTCCCCAGTATTGTCCAGGTTATCTTGTTTTTCTCCCCTGGAGGAGCTGGAGGGCGTTGCTGGGGAGAGGGACGTCTGGAGTGCCCTGCTTAGCTTGCTGCCAGCCTGACCCGATCTTGGAGAAGCGGCTGATGATGAATGAATGAATGAATGAATGAATGAATGAATGAATATCTCGTTTTTGTTTCACAAATGATGATCTGACATGTTTTATTAATTTCTACAAAGATTATAATCCCATGCCTTTACAAACGTATTGTTTGTAGTTCCTTTTTAAAATATTGTATTATACTGATTTCCAGGAATCCTTACGGTAGTCTTTCGAACATTGTTGGTAGTAGTTGTGCACAACTCCTGTTTTTTTTCCGGAGATACGTTTTTGTTCTGTTCCACGAAATATGAACGGAGTTAAATATATGTGTGGTGAACTGAATCACTAACGAGACTGCACGTGAAGAGTGCGTGCAAAGTGTGGGTCAGAGTCTGTGCCTGTCGCGAGCAGGGGCTGATTTGCATCAGAGCTCTTGAACTGACCGGGATTCACACTTGCGTTGTCGTGGAACTCTCTTCTGTAATTCATTGGGTCGCTCCCACAACACATCAAGCGTACCACCGTACGTAGTCCTACCAGTATCTCGGGTTTAAGTTATAGTAAAGAGCTCCAGTTTATTTTATTTGACTGGGTGCACTCATTTTTGGGAATTACTGGTTGATGTTTTAGGATAATATAAATAATATTCAAGGGGTCAGTGTTTAAAGCGTTTCAAAGTTAAGAGAGTTAACATGTTTTTTTTCTTCTTTACTTTGGGAGTGATTTGAGTTGATTAACTATAGACCAATTCAGTGTCTTGTATAGGTAAAACACCTCTCTAATTACAAGAGTCATGGGGTTATTATTTTACTGTATTACAGTACATCTTGTAAATCACTATACATGTTATTTTTGAGTAACCCAATTCTTTTGTGTTTGAGTTCTATGAGTCAAGTGGTTTATCTAAAACACCTTGTGGGGTTTTAGAAGATATATTCCTGTCACACTTTTATATCCTGGGAGACAGTTAGACACATAGTAGTGTTCCTAGTCACTCCAGGTGGAGGCACCGCGCTAAGCATCACTGAGGGTAACACTCTGTCCTCTCAGATTAGAAGGGGCATTGGAAGGGGGTTACATTTTGGAAATATGTACGATGATGTTTGAGCAAAATAAATCATCCATTCAAGAGGACAGTTATGTTGAGGACCTACCTGTGAAGGAGGCTGCCCTTTCACCTGTCCCAAGTGGGCACAGCAGGACCAGTGAGTAGGGGCCTCAGCAGAACAGAAGACCTAAGGTCTTCACATGTGATCGACTTGGCTCACCAGCTTGCTGCAGTTTGAGGACACCGCCACATCATACAATCTTTAAGGTGCCATGGACACAGACTGTGCAGCCAGACTACTACCAGCAACCCTGTGGACATGGACGGCAGGAACATTGTTATCACACTCGAGTCACCACACATCGCTGGACTGTGTTAAGTGTATGTAGCTAAATGGAGGCTGTAGGTAACACAGCCCAAAAGAGAAGGTGAAGGACTCTAGGTATTGACCCATATGAAAGAATGTACCAGAAGAGTTCCAGTCTGTAACCAAACTGCGAAAGTGACTGAAAAGAACTGAATGTATCAAAGGAGTTCCAGTCTGTAAACCAGTGTTTTGTACATGGTTGGTGGTATTCGAGCACTTCAGGTTAAAGGTAATGATGTTGAGGAGAACATTAATGTTGAGGGGTAGTATGTGACCGATGGAATAATGTTCATTACCAGCATTTCATGTTATATTTTATCCTATGTTTAAAATGTTTGTCGTCAGCTGCAGCAGTTTGAGAACAGCAATTCCTGTTTCCATATGTTTTGTGTTGATAATGTCACCTCGGTCCGACTCGAGTCCTGATTTTCTGGACTCGTGACTTGACTTGGACTTGAGCACTGATGACTCGGACTCGAACTCTGAGGACTCGAGACTCGACTCGGACTCGAGGTTTAGTGACTCGACTACAACACTGTCACCCTAACACCAGCAGCACTGAGTAGTTGTAGTTACCAGACGGTTCCAGCAGGGGCAACGTAGCGCTGTTGTGCTCAGTGCCGTCTTGTGGTCAGCTCCGTGTGGTCAGAGAGAGTCTGGCCAACTTTCTACACGGGCGCCACATTGCCTACCAACTGGTAGACGGCGCCATGCGCGCTCTTCAAAATCGCGCTGACTTCATGATCTGTCAAGCTGCTGTTTCAAAGAAATAAGGGAAAACAGAGACGGGTTGCCGGAGAGGTTCCCAGGCGCGGTGGGCGTGGCTATGGTGAGGTAGGCGTGGCAAACGCAGCGGCGGGCATGATGAGAAGGACGCGGGTACATTTCGAGTGTTGTGAGTGAAGTTGGAGTCAGCGGGAGTGAACTGGACGGTACTGGTGGTAACTAGATATACCTAGAACATGCGATGATCCAGGGGGCGCACCGGACCGACCGTGAATCTTTGTTTTTCGTCAAATGACGTAACAATGGAGAACACATTGGCCTAGAGCAGTGACACTCAACCCGCGGCTCCCTTAAGACGAATTCTGGTTCTTTTAAGTCCTACTTAAAAAAAAAAAATCTTTAAAAATTACAAAACATTGTCAGCAGAATTCATCAACGTTTCATTCTCATTCATTCGCAAGACACATCAATCTATGACACCCCTCAACCCCATGAACAACCAATTAGCCCGTGTCAAACACCTGGAAACAAAATGCAAAAAAGTCATAAATATATTACGAGCTGTGGCTGGCTGCTATTGGGGGGGGGCATAACTGGGGGGCATAACTGCCCTGTAAATATCATTACTTGACATTTATAGGTATGAGGTCAACAATAGATTTTGGTTGTGTAGTATAGGGAGCAGCAGCGAAGACTTCGTTACAAAAAGTGGACAGACTACAGTATAGAGCACTAGAATATGTATAGGAGCTATTAAGTCAACCCCCAGTAATGCAGTACTAACAGAAGCAGGAGAGACACCACTGGAGTTAAGAAGAAAGAAACTCGCACTTGCATATTGGGTCAGATTAAAAGCAAGTGTGGAAGAAAACCATACAAAGAAGACATTACAGGCTTGTTGAGAATATTCCAAGTTCCAGAAGTATGGGTTTGGGTGGGCAAGAGACGAAAGAGAGAGGACATATGGAATGGCGGCCTTAGAGTTCACCAGGTCCACCCCATTTAGCAGCGTACCCCCTGGGCTGTCCCCAGAAGTAAAGATAGACATGCGTATCCTGGAAAAGAAAAGAGAATGGCAAATGAATGAAGGGGATATTAAAACAAGTGTGTACCTGAGAAACAGTACAGTTATCTCACAATCTACACAGATGGTTCCAATAGCAAACAGGAATATGTGTGAATTGGTGTGTACGTCCCTGACTTTAAGATATATATTTCCAAAAGAATATCTGACCAGTTATCAGTATATACAGCAAAAAGAGTGGCAGTCATTATTGGGTTACAGTGGGTTGAAGAGGTCAGACCTGGTAGGGTGGTGATATGCACAGATTCAGTAGCAGTCTTGGAAAGTATACAGTCAACAAAAACTGTCAGAAAAGATTTAGTCATTGAAATTTACTATAATTTGCCAAGACTACACAGAGGTTGTATAGATGCATAATTCTGTTGGGTACCAGCACATGAGGGACTGAAAGGGAATAAGTGTGCAGATAAACTAGCAAAAAGGGCATTGCAAAAGGAAATAACAGTATCAGTTCCACTTGGAAAAGGAGACAGACAAGCAGCATTAAGAGGAAAGAAATGGAGATATGGCAGAAAAGTCGGGAGGAACAGAAGGGAGGGAATCATAGTAACAAGACTGACTGGATCACACAGGATTAAATGGCACTTTGTTTATAATGGGGAAAAGGGACGGTGGTAAGTGTGAGAACTGTGGAGTTAAAGAAAACACTGAACATGTAATATTGCGTTATAACATGTATGAAGTGGAAAGAGAAAGGTTACAGTCGGAGAGGCGGGACGGGAGTGGAATCTGATGAGGATACTGGGAACAGAAGGAGAGGAAGAGGGGAGTAAAATCACCAGGAAGGCACTCTTTACTTTCTTAAGTGACACTGCAGATGGGTCTAATTTAAGATATAAGGTAAAATGACATGATGTTACACACTCTTGTACAGTAGGTGGCGGTATGCACCATAAAGGCGTTTGCGATCAGCTGTTATACCGAGAGAAGAAGAAGAAGCAGAAGCAGACGACATATCACTTCAGATCAACTGTTGGTGTTCACAGGTGTGTTAAATGTGTATATGTGCTCTGGGAAGTATCAGTATTATGGTATGTCCGATTATTGTGGAGTAATGAAGTTAATTACATGACGACGGATAAGCTAACGATGCTAAATTCGTGTAATGCTAACGGCGACGAATTAGCTAACGATGCTAACGTCATGTAATGGTAACCGTTTTGTAGTGTGGAGGGGAAACATCGAGCACTGTGGTACATCGACCTTTTACGTTATATTCTTTTTGCGTTATTTTCAGACAAGTTTTGGGTTAGGCGGTACCGTTTATATCGATATAGTTTGTTGTGTAAAATACATAACCCGTTTCTAACACGTGGGGCGTCCTGACGGACGACCTAGACGAGGTGGGGCGAGGTTCTTAACACGTTTCTTGTCATTTTGACCGCCGCGGTTTTTAAACTATATTCTGTCAAGATAGATACCCAGTTGAGATATTAATGCAGTACATATGTTAGTATGTCTGTTAAGGAACTAACGGACACCCAAATTAACATTTTAACAACGTTTAAAATCGTTTTTCAAACAATTTAAAATGGCCGCCGTCCAACGCCTGTAAGCACTGCAACACCTCGGTGGTTCATGGCGCGTCTGAAATGGCGGCTGTTACCAGACATGTTGGCAATAATCACAAATCAAGTTTAGACCATTTCTCTGTACTGGGGAACACTAGTGTGTTTCTAGGACAGAGCAGTGAACCCCCCCCCCCCAAAAAAAAGTTTATTTACAATAAACAGGTATACAATTACCATACAGAGGAAAAACAAAACAGATTTGTACAGACAAGGGGAGTTCAGTGTCGACTCGTTTTAAGTCCTGTCAGAGTTCATATAAAATGTACTTGATTTAAAATATCACAAGTCTTTATACACACCTTGATTTTCAGTGAATGTGCCATACTGCTGGAGTTCAACAACAAGTGGATGAAAGCAGGGTTTGGAGTCAGACCATTTAGTTTTGTGGATGTGGAATTTACCAAGAATAACCGAAAGCTGAATTATATAAGTAATATTGTTTTCCGTCCCATAAAACACAAAATATAACATCACATCAAATACATTAATCTGTCCCTTAGTACCCACTTTACCATTTACAAAGTCTTGCATGTCAATCTCGGTAGTAGGCTAAATGTTCAGTTGCAAGTCAAAGCCACATGTGAGATGTCACAAGAACTTGTATTAAAACAGATTAAACGGATCCAAATAAAAAGTAAAGACGGTGTTTCCTTCCCTGTTTTAAAATATACTGCTGCTACACAATATATCAACATGCAAATGAAACTTCGCAAAGGACATGACGCGACCAACACACGTCATAGTGACATGACGCGCACGATCACGTGCAAGTTACGAGCGACCGCTCATCATCGTTTTTTGGTAGATCATAGCTTGTATTTATTTATTTTTTGCAATTGATCTAAAACTAATTTTAAATACAAATATATGCAAGTCTAGTGGAATACAGGGAGCGGCAGGTCTGTATCTTTTTCACAAAGTTATTAAACTGTATGCGGTTTGCCTTCTGGGAGATGGGCCTAATTTTATTTAATATAGGCTATTATGAATCATTTTTCATTTACATGTTGATGTATTGTGCAGCTGTATATTTTAAAACAGGGAAGGGAACCCGTCTTTGCATTTTATTATTATTATTTGTAAACATATTTTATTGCCATTTATATATATGTTGATCTATTTTAATAAAGGCGCTTGTGACGTCTCACATGTGGCTTTAACTTACAACTGAACATTTAGCCTACTTCGTAGAAAATACCGAGATATATATCGTGTCTAACCATTCAGCCTAAAAATACCGAGATATAATTTTTTTGGTCCGTATCGCCCAGCCCTAGACTCTTCTGTATGTATGTTTGCTGACATGTCTGTTATTAAGTCAGTGGACTGTTCGTGTTGTAGCTTATGAAGTATGAGTTAGTGTTACCAGTACAATATAAAGAGCTGAGTTATCGCAGTTTATTTTGTGAATTGTTTTGATTGTATGTTGTTGCTGTAATAAGATTTGAGTCCTTATAGACGTGACCAGAGGAAAGTTTGTGTCCATGTATCTGTAAGGTAAATACTCCCATTTCAGGACTTTTACACTGTCAGCTAGGTAAGACTTCTTGAGCTTGTGGTCATGGGATGAATTTGTACTGGCTTTTGATGGTTTTATAGAACTAGAAAAAGGGGGAAAAGTGGAAATAAATAAATCCATAGATTTGGTTTAAACCAGTGGTACCTCGCTAATACAAGGCGCTGGGGCGCTGCCCATTTTTCAAACTCAAGAGATGTAGCTGCTTGCATCCAGTTTAAGACTCTGGTGCTAGCCTACAGGGCAGTGAAAAGAACAGCTCCTTCCTCTCTCCAGGCCATGGTCAAGCCCTACACCCCCACCCGGCCACTTCGCTCTGATACCTCGGGACACCATGTTGCCCCGTCGCTCAGAAGCCCCTGCTGCTGATCGACCCGGTCACGGCTTTTTTCTGTCCTGGCCCCGCAGTGGTGGGATGACCTCCCCACTGATGTCAGGACAGCAGAGTTGCTGCCCATCTTTTGGTGCAGGTTGAAAACCCACCTCATCCAGAGCTACGACCCTGTTACTTGCTGTTAGCGCTTACTGTATTCACTCATAAAAAAACAAAAATCTTTCTGGCGCTTTTACTTTAGCACTGGTTTTGCTCTTAGATGCTTGTTTAGAGAGAAGATGCACTTATGACCTCTGATGACTAGTAGTTCTCTTGATTTCCTACGCTAAATGCCCTTATTGTAAGCTGCTTTGGATAAAAGCGTCGGCTAAATGACTGTAATGTAATGAAAATCTACGTATGTTAAATATAATTTAGTTGTATAGTTCAAATAATGATGAAATAAAAGTGTTTTCAGTCTGTGAGCGCCTGTCAGCAGCCATTAAATATTGGTTCCAAATGGTATTTGGTTGAGTTCTGTCTGAATACATATACTTCCTGGGTGAGGGGCGCCGGCCAAACGATACCTTATGTAAGCCCTCAAACTTGTGGCGAGCAGTTGACCTGAGGCTGCTGTCTGATTGGTTTCTTCAGATTTTCCAGGGGGCCCAGTTCTGTGCGCCCCACACACTCCCACTTGTATTGGCGGCAAATTGGTATTGTTTTAATGTTTTTTGATGTAATATGATTGGACAATTCTCATGGTTGTCAATCATGTTCACACCCACCACGACGCCTCGTCTTGACTGTCAATCATCCACCGTCTACGAACCCTGATAAACTCTGTAGGCTACACTGTCCTTCTTAATAACTGTGTGGACATTAAAGCAGCTGTCAGGTGTGCTGCACCAAGGTAAATTGCTGCCCCCCCCCCCCAAAAAAAAAATAGCACCAGCCACCGCTGGTTTAAATGCGCTGAGTGATACTGGGGTTTGTGTGACTGTTAAGTGGAAAGTAGTCATTTGGGACCAAGGTAAGATTTAAGAAGACCAGAGGAGAAAATGTGCAGCATAAATTTGGCCTACTACTACTACTAATACTTTCGGTTGCTCCCGTTAGGTGTCGCCACAGCGGATCATCTGTTTCCATTTCTTCCTGTCTTCTGCGTCTTCCTCTGTCACACCAGCCACCTGCATGTCTTCCCTCACCACATCCATAAACCTCCTCTTTGGCCTTCCTCTTCTCCTCTTCCCTGGCAGCTCCATATTCAGCATCCTTCTCCCAATATACTCAGCATCTCTCCTCCACACATGTCCAAGCCATCTCAATCTTGCCTCTCTTTCTTTGTCTCCAAACCGTCCAACCTGAGCGGTCCCTCTAATATAATCATTCCTAATCCTGTCCTTTTTCGTTACTCCCAGTGAAAATCTTAGCATCTTCAACTCTGCCACCTCCAGCTCCGCCTCCTGTCTTTTCGTCAGTGCCACCGTCTCCAAACCATATAACATAGCTGGTCTCACTACCATCTTGTAAACCTTCCCTTTAACTCTTGCTGGTACCCTTCTGTCGCAAATCACTCCTGACACTCTTCTCCATCCACTCCACCCTGCCTGCACTCTCTTCTTCACCTCTCTACTGCACTCCCCGTTACTTTGGACAGTTGACCCCAAGTATTTAAACTCAAATGCCTTTGTCACCTCCACTCCTTGCATCCTGACCATTCCACTGTCCTCCCTCTCATTCACGCATAGGTATTCCGTCTTGCTCCTACTGACTTTCATTCCTCTTCTCTCCAGTGCATACCTCCACCTCTCCAGGCTCTCCTCAACCTGCACCCTACTCTCGCTACAGATCACAATGTCATCCGCGAACATCATCGTCCATGGAGACTCCTGCCTGATCTTGTCCGTCAACCTGTCCATCACCATTGCAAACAAGAAAGGACTCAGAGCCGATCCTTGATGTAATCCCACCTCCACCTTGAACCCATCTGTCATTCCAACCGCACACCTCACCATTGTCACACTTCCCTCATACGTATCCTGCACCACTCCTACATACTTCTCTGCAACTCCTGACTTCCTCCTACAATACCACACCTCCTCTCTCGGCACCCTGTCATAAGCTTTCTCTAAATCCACAAAGACACAATGCAACTATTTCTGGCCTTCTCTATACTTCTCAATCAACATTCTCAAAGCAAACATCGCATCTGTGGTGCTCTTTCGTGGCATGAAACCATACTGCTGCTCGCTGATCATCACCTCTCCTCTTAACCTAGCTTCTATTAATCTTTTCCAAATCTTCATGCTGTGGCTGATCAACTTTATACCTCTGTAGTTGTTACAGTTCTGCACATCGCCCTTGTTCTTGAAAATCGGTACCAGTATGCTTTTTCTCCACTCCTCAGGCATCCTCTCACTTTCCAGGATTGTGTTAAACAATCTAGTTAAAAACTCCACTGCCATCTCTCCTAAACATCTCCATGCCTCCACAGGTATGTCATCAGGACCAACCGCCTTTCCACTCTTCATCTTCTTCATAGCTGACCTCACTTCCTCCTTGCTAATCCGCTGAACTTCCTGATTCACTATCCCTACATCATCCAACCTTCTCTCTCTCTCATTTTCTTCATTCATCAGCCCCTCAAAGTATTCCTTCCACCTTCTTAGCACACTACCCTTGCTTGTCAGCACATTTCCATCTCTATCCTTGATCGCCCTAACTTGCTGCACATCCTTTGCAGCTTGGTCCCTCTGTCTAGCCAATCGGTACAAGTCCTTTTCTCCTTCCTTAGTGTCCAACCTGTCATACATCTCACCATACGCCTTTTCCTTTGCCTTTGCTACCTCTCTCTTTGCTTTATGCTGCATCTCCTTGTACTCCTGTCTACTTTCTTCATCTCTCTTACTATCCCACTTCTTCTTTGCCAACCTTTTCCTCTGTATAATTTGCTGTACTTCCTCATTCCACCACCAAGTCTCCTTGTCTTCCTTCCTCTGTCCTGATGACACACCAAGTACCTTCCTAGCTGTCTCCCTCACTATTTCTGCAGTGGTTGTCCAGCCATCTGGCAACTCTTCACTACCACCCAGTGCCTGTCTTACCTCCTGCCTGAACTCCACACAACAGTCTTCCTTCTTCAACTTCCACCATTTGATCTTCAGGTGTGTCTTCACTCGCTTCCTCTTCTTGGTCTCCAAAGTCATCCTACAGACCACCATCCGATGCTGCCTAGCTACGTTCTCCCCTGTCACCACCTTGCAGTCTCCAATCCCTTTTAGATGGCGCCTTCTACATAAGATATAGTCCACCTGTGTGCACTTTCCTCCACTCTTGTACGTCACCCTGTGTTCCTCCCTCTTCTTGAAATATGTATTCACCACAGCCATTTCCATCCTTTTCGCAAAATCGACCACCATCTGTCCTTCCACATTTCTCTTCTTGACTCCATACCTTCCCATCACCTCCTCATCACCTCTGTTCCCTTCACCAATATGTCCATTGAAGTCCGCTCCTATCACCACTCTCTCCTCCTTGGGTACCCTCTCCACCATGTCATCCAACTCACTCCAGAATTCTTCTTTTTCATCCATCTCACACCCAACTTGCGGGTCACATGTGCTGATAACATTCAGCAATAAACCTTCAATTTCCAGCTTCATCCTCATCACTTTGTCTGACACTCGCTTCACCTCCAGCACGCTCTTGACATACTCTTCCTTCAGAATTACCCCTACCCCATTACTCCTCCCATTCACACCATGGTAGAAGAGTTTGAACCCACCTCCGATACTCCTGGCCTTACTCCCCTTCCACCTGGTCTCTTGCACACACAGTATGCCTACCTTTCTTCTTTCCATCATGTCAGCCAGCTCTCTCCCTTTACCAGTCATAGTGCCAACATTCAAAGTTCCAACTCTCACCTCCACACTCCTACCCTTCCTCCTCTCTAGCTGCCTCTGGACATGCTTTCCCCCTCTCCTTCTCCTTCGCCCAACAGTAGCATAGTTTCCACCGACACCCTGCTGGTTAACAGTACTGGTGGCGGTCGTTGGTAATCCGGGCCTCGACCGATCTGGTATGTAAGTCTTATTTATGATCCGCATATTTGATTTGGCAAAGATTTTACGCCGGATGCCCTTCCTGACGCAACCCTCCCCATTTGTCCGGGCTTGGGACCGGCACTAAGGATGTACTGGCTTGTGCATCCTCGGTGGCTGGGTTATAAATTTGGCCTACTAGTTTATGTTTTTTTTTTTTTTAATTTTCATTGTGTTTTGCTCAGTGGCATGTGGTGTTGTCACAAACTGTAGTTGTAATAGAAAACGTTTAAGTTTTTTTGACACAGGATACAGGTGCTCAGAAATGGACAAAGAGGATCAACAAGTGGGCAAAAGCAGGCAGAGCGGCCAAGAAAGGGAAAGGTGTGTTAGCTGCTGATGAGCACTGACTAATTTCATGGACTATCGATGGTGTTTAGAAAATGAGTTGATATTTCATCTGTGTGGACTGTATGGAAAACGTGATACTTATGACTTGTTCCTGGCACAGAGGGCGACTTCAGATAATACCGTGCACAGTGTCTCAGCTCCTGTCCACTGCAGAAGTCAATGGTGCTTTCCGTATTGGCGACTTGGAGCTCAACCAGGTAGGAAGAAATGAACAAAAACCTCAAACCTAAACTGCACAATGGCTAAGATCAAGTTGTGTGAACTTGTGAGTGTGTGCGTGTGTGTGTATCTATGTGTGAATGTGTTAAAATAGATATCTGTAGTGGGCGTTGTCAGAAGATGTGTTCCTTCAGAGGTCAAAATCCAGTACTCTGTGGATGACATGACTGGTCCACCTATAGACGTGACACAGTGGGTGAATTCAGAGGTGAGTACTTTCTACAAAGATGTATCGAGAAATACTGCAAATTGTCCTTGTCAAAAATCTTTTTTTTTTGTTCCTACCAGGCTCCAGGTGTGCCGTGCAGTTCAGATGTCCTTGGACAATATGTGAAGGTTATAGGAAGTCTCAGGAACATTAAGGTAAATGAAGGTATATTTTAGGTATGAAGTAAATATGAGTACGTCAGTAGTTTTTTGTTTATTCAAATGATTATCATATGGCCTTGTTCCTGTATTCTACATTGTGCAACAAGTAGAATCTGTCGTACTTTGTTTTTTTAATAACATTGAGTAATTTTCCCTGAGAATTAGGGACAGAGATCACTGCTGGCAGGGAACGTCCGTCATGTTGAGGATCTCAATGAAATCACATCCCACATGTTGGAAGTTGTCCAAGCCCATATGCAGTGTTCCAGAAATGCTCATGAAAGGGTATTGGAGCCTGTGTTCATCTAAAAAGAAATCCTTTGAACTTTTACTTATGTGAAATCACTGACAAATGCTGGATTTTTTTTTTGTATTATTATTAGGTGGGTGACATGCATACCAACAGGATGGATATACCTGGAACGGTCAACAGTGACAGACATGTTGATGGTCATTCTGAGGAGAAGGCAGCTTATGGTTTATCCACCATCCAGAGGCAGGTTAGTCCTGTGTTTCAGTTTGATAGGACACTTCTGCTTACATAATAGACACCACAAAGAGACTCAGCAGTGGGGGGTCTTGGTGGCGTGGTGGTCTATTCCATTGCCTATCAACACGGGGATCGCTGGTTCCAATCCCCGTGTTACCTCCGGCTTGGTCGGGCGTCCCTACAGACGCAATTGGCTGTGTCTGCGGGTGGGGAGCCAGATGTGGGTATGTGTCCTGGTTGCTGCAGTAGCGCCTCCTCTGCTTGGTCGGGGCACCTGTTCGGGCGGGAGGGGGATAGTGTGATCCTCCCATGCGATCCGTCCCCCTGGTGAAACTCCTCATTCTCAGGTGAAAAGAAGCGGCTCGCGACTCCACATGTATCGGAGGAGACGTGGTAGTTTGCAGCCCTCCACGGATCGGCAGAGAGGGTGGAGCGGTGACCAGGATGGCTCGGAAGAGTGGGGTAATTGTCCGGATACAGCTGGGGAGAAAAAGGGGGGGTGCTCAGCAATCACCTGTCAATACCAGCTGCCCTGAGGATTCAGTGTTACCATAAGCATCAACTGGCAATCCCCCACCACTAGCTCCTGTGGAATAGAAATGAAAACTGCTCCATAAATGTGTTGGACTGGAATTTGACTTTTTTTCTTGCCTTTTTGTAAGGTATGGACGGTGATAAAGAGTTGCTCCCTCCAAGATGGCATCAGTTTCATGGACTTGAGCATGGAGCTTGGGTTCCTCAACAGGACATCCATCAGGTATCCTCTGAGCTGAACACTGATATTTTTTATTTTTCTCCAAACGTTAGAACAAAATGCTTCAACTCTTGAGTTTTGCCTGTTCTCATGCAGAAGGACCTTGCAGTTTCTCCTCCATGAAGGTCTCATCTATTCAACTATTGATGAGGACCACTTCAAGTCCATTTGATAACCTAGAAATAACACGGGTAATGTTTCCATGTACCTTTCCCTCATGGTATTAAGTGATATGTCTGATTTCTAAATTATCGTGATATCACGATTTACTCCCCAGTATTGTCCCGGTTATCTCGTTTTTCTCCCCAGGAGGAGCTGGAGGGCGTTGCTGTGGAGAGGGACGTCTGGAGTGCCCTGCTTAGCTTGCTGCCACCGTGACCCGATCCTGGAGAAGCGGCTGATGATGAATGAATGAATGAATGAATATCTTGTTTTTGTTTCACAGATGATGATCTGACATGTTTTATTAATTTACTCAAAGATCTTAATCCCATGCCTTTACAAACATTTAGTTTTTAGTTCTTTTTTAAAATATTGAGTTGATTTAAAATCAATTCATCAGAACTATTTTTCTTTTCTTTTTTGGCCACCTGGATGCAGGAGGGGGCGATGAGAGACTACAATTTTGCGCTTGAATGCAGTAATGTGGGTCTGTATGGGTATTGTAGTTCGGTTCTTGTACTACTGAAAGGTGTGAATATGAAATTAAGCATATTACTATGTCACTGGGGACAAGGAACGTGCCTGTTTTGACAGACTTGTGCTATTTTGACTTTGGGAAAATGGGTAAAATTCTTTGACTTTCATCAATAATTCAGTTATCCTGTAGATACACGACAATAAAAGTATCAGGTCCACTTGGGAAAGGGGACAGACAAGCAGCATTAAGAGGAAAGAAATGGAGATATGGCAGAAACGTTGGGAGGAAGACCAGAAAAGTAAGGGGTTGTGGTGATACACATTTGAGGGTAGATTCACCAGGGGCTGCTGCTCCTTTAAGGCAGACATTTTAGAGTGCTGACGTAGGCACTGTTTCCGGTTTCCGGGGTGAGCCATGTTTTGCAGCAGCCTAGCGGTTAGCCGGTTGCCACGGGAGATTGTGCTGCATCGGTGTTGTTTTGTGTGGAGAGTAAACGGAATTGACTCGACTCGATCTCTCCGTCTCCTCATTCCTGCACTCCTGCAGGTTATTACACAATACCAAAATCTGTCACAACAAATAGCTATAAATAAAGGAAGAGAAGGGAGGAAATCATAGTAACAAGACTGGTTGGATCACACAGGATTAAATGGCACTTAGTTTATAATGGGGAAAAGGGACGGTGGTAAGTGTGAGAACTGTGGAGTTAAAGAAAACGCTGAACATGTAATATTGCGTTATAACATGTATGAAGTGTAAAGAGAAAGGTTACAGTCCGAGAGGCGGGACGGGAGTGGAATCTGATGAGGATACTGGGAACAGAAGGAGAGGAAGAGGGGAGTAAATTCACCAGGAAGGCACTCTTTACTTTCTTAAGTGACACAAGGTTTATGGGAAGAAATAGGGTGAAATGACATGATGTTACACACTCTTGTACTGTAGGTGGCGGTATGCACCTTAAAGGCGTTTGCGATCAGCTGTTATACCGAGAGAAGAAGAAGCAGAATCAGACGACATATCACTTCAGATCAACTGTTGGTGTTCACAGGTGTGTTAAATGTGTATATGTGCTCTGGGAAGTATCAGTATTATGGTATGTCCGTGTATTGTGGAGTAATGAAGTTAATTACATGACGACGCATAAGCTAACGATGCTAACTTCGTGTAATGCTAACGACGACCGATATGCTAACGATGCTAACGTCATGTAATGCTAACCGATTTGTAGTGTGGAGGGGAAACAGAGCGGCTACTGTGGTACATCGACTTTTTACGTTATATTCTTTTTGCGTTGTTTTCAGACAAGATATAGGATGAGACGGTACCGTTTATATCGATATAGTTTTTTGTGTAAAATACATAACCCGTTTCCAACACGTGGGGCGTCCTGACGGACGACCTAGACGAGGTGGGGTGAGGTTCTTAACTCGTTTCTTGTCATTTTGACCGCCGCGGTTTTTCAACTATATTCTGTCAAGATAGATACCCAGTTGAGATATTAATGCAGTACATATGGTAGTATGTCTTTTAAGGAACTAACTGACACCCAAATTAACATTTTAACAACTTTTAAAACCGTTTTTCAAACAATTTAAAATGGCCGCCGTCCAACGCCTGTAAGCGCTGCAACACCTCGGTGGTTCATGGCGCGTCTGAAATGGCGGCTGTTACCAGACATGTTGGCAATAATCACAAATCAAGTTTAGACCATTTCTCTGTACTGGGGAACGCTAGTGTGTTTCTAGGACAGAGCAACGAACCCCCCCACCAAAAAGACCCCAAACGTTTATTTACATCAAACAGGTATACAATTGCCATACAGAGGAAAAACAAAACAAATGTGTACAGACAAGGGGAGTTCAGGGTCGACTCGTTTTAAGTCCTGTCAGAGTTCATATGAAATGTACTTTCTTTAAAATATCACAAGTCTGTACTGCTATGCATTAAAACTGTTTTCCCTGCATCTGTATTGATATTCCGCTCCTCATTAGTTAAGCACTTATACCACTGACGGTTTCGGGGGGGAAAACTATATATATATATATATATATATATATACACACAGCACAAAAAGTAAGGAAATTTGTGTTTGGTAGATTATTTCTTTGTTGTAACAACGCTTCCTGGCAATAAATCTTATATCGTCGGAAAGCCTGTTTATTTCCCCTTTAAATGGTGCCACATTTGTTAGGAACGTGCATTTGTGGGATGAGCAGCAGAGCTGAGTATGTGGGTTGCGCCTATGAAAAATTTGCCTAATCTTCTCTGCCAATGCCAAACAGCTTATTCTGCTATTGACTCTTGTTTGGTGTTGTTTGGTGGATTGGATGATTGAAGTCTGAAGAAACAAGTCATATTGGCAATTTAACAATTTATTCATTTAACAAACAGGAGCGTCAGTAGCGTGTGGAAGAGCCATACACAGCCACAACAACCTGGCACCTCCTCTTCATACTGGTCACCAGCCTGGTCACACACTGCTGTGGGATGGCATCCCATTCTTCAACCAGCATGTGTTGCAAGTCAGTCAACGTGGTTGTGTTGGTCACTCTGGCATGAACAGCACGCCCAAGCTGATCCCACAAGTGTTCAATGGGGTTGAGGTCAGGACTGCTGGCAGGCCATTCCATCCTCTCCACTCCTAAATTCTGGAGTTAGTCTCTGATAAACCCTGCTCTGTGGGGGCGAGCGTTGTCATCTTGGAGGATAGAGTTCGGTCCCAGACTGTGGAGGTATGGGATTGCCACTGGTTGCAGAATCTCATCTCGATATCTCTCTGCATTGAGATTGCCTCCAATGATGACAAGCCTCGTTTTTCCAGTGAAGGAGATGCCACCCCACACCATCACACTGCCTCCACCAAAAGCTGTTACTCTATAGATGCAGCAATCAGCATAGCGTTCTCCACGTCTTCTCCACACTTTGACTCTACGATCCAACTGCCGTAGGCAAAATCTGGACTCATCACTGAACATAACATTCCTCCACATGTTCAGGTTCCAGTGCACGTGTTGCTGACTCCAGCGCAAACGGGCCTGGCGGTGAAGGGCAGTCATGGCAGGCCTCCTGGCAGCCCTATGACACTGGAGATTGGTTGCGTGCAGTCTGTTCTGGATTGTCTGGGCAGAGAGCCGTCGGCCATATCGTCCTGCAAACCTTGACTGCAAATCTGTAGAAGACTGCCTATGGTTCGTAAGTGCTGACAGGGTGAGGAAACGGTCTTCTTGGGGTGTCGTCTTCTTGGGACGCCCGCTTGGTGGCCTGTCTCTGACATCCCCGTTATATGGAACTTGGCCTTCAGTTTGGAGATGGTACAAGGGCTCACTCCAAATAATGCCGCAACTTGGTTGTGCGGAACACCAGCTTGAAGTTGCCCTATCGTACGGGCCCTATCCAGATCAGTCAAACGTGGCATGCCGATTCTTGGAGCAGACACCAACTAACCAGTGTAGCAGGGCCCATGCTCACAGGTGCTGCCATTCAGGTGCCTGATTGGCACCTGATTGTCAGCACCTGGGGTACCAGAAGCTCAAAACAAGAGTCAATAGCAACAGCAAAATAAGCTGTTTGGCATTGGCAGAGAAGCTTTGGCACATTTTTCATGGGCGCAACCCACAAATAAATGTTCCTTACAAATGTGGCACCATTTAAAAGGGAAATAAACAGGCTTTCCAACAGTATAAGATTTATTGCCAAGAAGCATTGTAACAACAAAGAAATAATCTACCAAACACAAATTTCCCTACTTTTTGTGCTTAGTTTATATATATATATATATATATATATATATATATATATATATATATATATATATATATATATATAAAATCCAGTGTGTCAAGTAAATTCTTTATGAGACAGTATTTACTTGAGTTTACTTGACTCACTTGATTGTTTTGCTCCTTATTTGTTGAGCACTTTCCCTAACATTGTTTCTTTTAACAACGTTTTATATTTGATCTGTTTTAATAAAGGCGCTTGTGACGCCTCACATGTGGCTTTAACTTACAACTGAATATTTAGCCTACTTCGTAGAAAATACCGAGATATATATCGTGTCTCGCCATTCAGCCTAAAAATACCGTGATGTAATTTTTTTGGTCCATATCGCCCAGCCCTAGACTATTCTGTATGTATGTTTGCTGAAATGTCTGTTATTAAGTCAGTGGACTGCTAGTGTTGTAGCTTATGAAGTATGATTTAGTGTTACCAGCAGAGTTGTAAAAACCAGGTCCAGAAAGTAAATGTCCAAACCGTGTATTTGCTCCAACCATGTTACTAAACCAGCTGATTTCATTAGCTAGTTTTCCCTACCTAGTTCAGGAGTGGTGTTGACTAGAATCTGCTGGTGTAGTGCATGAGTGGAGCAAATACATGGTGTGGACTTTTACTTTCTGGACCTGGTGTTTACACCTCTGGTTACCAGTACAATATAAAGAGCTGAGTTATCGCATTTCATTTTGTGAATTGTTTTGATTGTATGTTGTTGCTGTAATAAGATTTGAGTCCTTACAGATGTGACCAGAGGAAAGTTTGTGTCCATGTATCTGTAAGGTAAATACTCCCATTTCAGGACTTTTACACTGACAGCTTGGTCAGACTTCCTGAGCTTGTGGTCATGGGATGAATTTGCACTGGCTTTTGATGGTTTTATAGAACTAGAAAAAGAGGGAAAAGTGGAAATAAATAAATCCATAGATTTGGTTTAAACCAGTGGCAGCAAGCTAGTACAAGGCGCTGGGGCGCCGCCCCCTTCAAACATGAAGAGATGTAGTTGCTCGCATCCAGTTTAAGACTCTGGAGCTAGCCTACAGGGCAGTGAAAAGAACAGCTCCTTCCTCTCTCCAGGCCAGGGTCAAACCCTACACCCCCACCCGACCACTTCGCCCTGATACCTCGGGACGCCATGTTGCCCCGTCACTCAGAGGCCCCTGCTGCCGATCGACCAGGTCACTGCTCTTTTCTGTCCTGGCCCCACAGTGGTGGAATGAACTCCCCACTGATGTCAGGAAAGCGGAGTCACTGCCCATCTTTCGGTGCAGGTTGAAAACTCACCACTTCAAGAACTACTACCCTGTTACTGGGTCTTAGCACTTACTGTATTCACTCATTAAAAAAAAAATCTTTCTGGCGCTTTTACTTTAGCACTGGTTTTGCTCTTAGATGCTTGTTTAGATGCACTTATGACCTCTGATGACTAGTAGTTCTCCTGATTTCCTACGCTAAATGCCCTTATTGTAAGCTGCTTTGGATAAAAGCGTCGGCTAAATGACTGTAATGTAATGTAATGAAAATCTATGTTAAATATAATTTAGTTGTATAGTTCAAATAATGATGAAATAAAAGTGTTTTCAGTCTGTGAGCGCCTGTCAGCAGCCATTAAATATTGGCTCCAAATGGTATTTGGTTGAGTTCTGTCTGAATACATATACTTCCTGGGTGAGGGGCGCCGGCCAAACGATACCTTATGTAAGCCCTCAAACTTGTGGCGAGCAGGTGACCTGAGGCTGCTGTCTGATTGGTTTCTTCAGATTTTCCAGGGGGTGCAGTTCTGTGCGCCCCACACACTCCCACTTGTATTGGCGGTGAATTGGTATTGTTTTAATGTTTTTTGATCTAATGTGATTGGACAATTCTCATGGTTGTCAATCATGTTCACACCCACCACGACGCCTCGTCTTGACTGTCAATCATACACCATCTACGAACCCTGATCAAATCTATAGGCTCTATAGGCTTCTTAATAACTCTGTGTGGACATTAAAGCAGCTGTCAGGTGTGCTGCACCAAGGTAAATATCGCCCCCCCCCAAATTTTTTTGCGCCAGCCACCAGAGGTTTAAACGCACTGAGTGATACCGGGGTGTGTGTGTGACTGTTAAGTGGAAAGTAGTCATTTGGGACCAAGGTAAGATTTAAGAAGACCAGAGGAGAAAATGTGCAGCATACATTTGTCCTAGTAGTCTTTTTTTTAAAACATTTTCATCATGTTTTGCTCAGTGGCGTGTGGTGTTCCAACAAACTGCATTTGAAATAGAAAATAAGTAAGTTTTTTTGACACAGGATACAGGTGCTCAGAAATGGACAAAGAGGATCAACAAGTGGGCAAAAGTGGGCAGAGCGGCCAAGAAAGGGAAAGCATGAAGGTGTGTTAGCTGCTCATGAGCACTGACTAATTTCCTGGACTATTGATGATGTTTAGCAAATGAGTTGATATTTCATCTGTGTGGACTGTATGGAAAACGTGATACTTATGACTTGTTCCTGGCACAGAGGGCGACTCTTCTGATGATGCCGTGCACAGTGTCTCAGCTCCTGTCCGCTGCAGAAGTCAATGGTGCTTTCCGTATTGGCGACTTGGAGCTCAACCAGGTAGGAAGAAATGAACAAAAACCTCAAACCTAAACTGTACAATGGCTAAGATCAAGTTGTGTGAACTTGTGAGTGTGTGTTTGTGTGTGTGTCTGTGTGTGTGTGTGTGTGTGTGTGTGTGTATGTGTTAAAATAGATATCTGTGGTGGGCGTTGTCAGAAGATGTGTTCCTTCGGCGGTCACCATCCAGTACTCTGTGGATGACATGACTGGTCCACCTATTGATGTGACACAGTGTATGAATTCAGAGGCGAGTACTTTCTACAAAGATGTGTCGAGAAATACTGCAAACATCCTTCTCAAACATATTTTATTTGTTCCTACCAGGCTCCAGGTGTGCCGTGCAGTTCAGATGTCCTTGGACAATATGTGAAGGTTATAGGACGTCTAAGGAACATTAAGGTAAATGAAGGTAGATTTTAGGTATTAAGTAAATATGAGTAAGTCAGTAGTTTTTTATGTTTTCAAATGATTATCATATGGCGTGTTCCTGTATTATACAGTGGCTTGCAAAAGTATTCATACCCCTTGAACTTTTCCACATTTTGTCACGTTACGACCACAAACATAAATATATTTTATTGGAATTTTATGTGAAAGCCCAACACAAAGTGGCACACAATTGTGAAGTACAAAGAAAATTATACATGATTTTAAATTTTTTTAGAAATAAAAAACTGAAAAGTGCAGTGTGCAAAAGTATTCAGACCCCTTTTCTCTGAGTGCAACCAACTGCCTTCAGAAGTTGCCTGATGATTGCTGAATGATCGAATGTTGACCTAATGACTAAATAGAGTCAACCTGTGTGTAATCTAATCTCAGTACAAATACAGCTGTTCTGTGACGGCCTCAGAGGTTTGTTAAGAGAATATTGGGGAGCAAACAGCATCATGAAGTCCAAGGAACACACCAGACAGGTCAGGGATAAAGTTGTGGAGAAGTTTAAAGCAGGGTTAGGCTATAAAAAGATTTCCCAAGCTTTGAATATCTCACGGAGCACTGTTCAATCCATCATCCGGAAATGGAAAGAATATGGCACAACTGCAAACCTACCAAGACATGGCCGTCCACCTAAACTTACAGGCCGAACAAGGAGAGCACTGATCAGAGATGCAGCCAAGAGGCCCATGGTGACTCTGGACGAACTGCAGAGATCCACAGCTCAGGCGGGGGAATCTGTCCACAGGACAACTATTGGTCGTGCACTGCACAAATCTGGCCTTTATGGAAGAGTGGCAAGAAGAAAGCCATTGTTAAAAGAAAACCATAAGAAGTCCCGTTTGCAGTTTGCCAGAAGCCATGTGGGGGACACAGCAAACATGTGGAAGAAGGTGCTCTGGTCAGATGAGACCAAAATTGAACTTTTTGGCCTAAATGCAAAACGCTATGTGTGGCGGAAAACTAACACTGCACATCACTCTGAACACACCATCATCCCCACTGTCCAACATGGTGGTGGCAGCATCATGCTCTGGGGGTGCTTCTCTTCAGCAGGGACAGGGAAGATGGTCAGAGTTGATGGGAAGATGGATGGAGCCAAATACAGGGCAATCTTGGAAGAAAACCTGTTGGAGTCTGCAAAAGACTTGAGACTGGGGCGGAGGTTCACCTTCCAGCAGGACAACGACCCTAAACATAAAGCCAGGGCTACAATGGACTGGTTTAAAACACAACATATTCATGTGTTAGAATGGCCCAGTCAAAGTCCAGACCTAAATCCAATTGAGAATCTGTGGCAAGATCTAAAACCTGCTGTTTACAAATGCTCTCCATCTAATCTGACTGAGCTTGAGCTGTTTTGCAAAGAAGAATGGGCAAAAATTTCAGTCTCTAGATGTGCAAAGCTGGTAGAGACATACCCCCAAAGACTTGCAGCTGTAGTTGCAGCAAAACGTGGTTCCACAAAGTATTGACTCAGGGGGGCTGAATACTTTTGCACACCGCACTTTTCAGTTTTTTTATTTGTAAAATTTTTTTTAAATCATGTATAATTTTCTTTGTACTTCACAATTGTGTGCCACTTTGTGTTGGTCTTTCACATAAAATTCCAACAAAATATATTTATGTTTGTGGTCGAAATATGACAAAATGTGGAAAAGTTCAAGGGGTATGAATACTTTTGCAAGCCACTGTACATTGTGCAACAGTAGAGCCTGTCGTATTTTTTTTTTAATAACATGGAGTAATTTTCCCTGTGAATTAGGGACAGAGATCACTGCTGGCAGTGGCAGGGATCGTCCGTTGTGTTAAAGATCTCAATGAAATCACATCCCACATGTTGGAAGTTGTCCAAGCCCATATGCAGCGTTCCAGAAATGCTCATGAAAGGGTATTGGAGCCTGTGTTCATCTAAAAAGAAATCCTTGGAACTTTTACTTATGTGAAAAGACTGACAAATTACTGACAAATGCTGGATTTAAAAAAAAAAATATTAGGTGGGTGACATGCATACCAACAGGACGGATATACCTGGAACGGTCAACAGCGACAGACATGTTGATGGACATTTTGAGCAGAAGGCAGCTTATGGTTTATCCACCATCCAGAGGCAGGTTAGTCCTGTGTTTCAGTTTGTTAGGGCACTTCTGCTTACATCATAGAAACCACAAAGAGACTCAGCAACGCGTCTGAGTGGCGTGGTGGTCTATTCCATTGCCTATCAACACGGGGATCGCTGGTTAAAATACCCGTGTTACCTCCGGCTTGGTCGGGTTTCCCTACAGACAATTGGCTGTGTCTGCGGGTGGGGAGCTGGATGTGGGTATATGTCCTTGTCGCTGCACTAGTGCCTCCTCTGGTTGGTCGAGGTGCCTGTTGGGGGAACTGGGGGATAACGTGATCCTCCCACGCGCTACATCCCCCTGGTGAAACTCCTCATTCTCGGGTGAAAAGAGCGGCTGGCAACTCCACATGTATCGGAGGAGATGTGGTAGTTTGCAGCCCTCCCCGGATCGGCAGAGGGGGTGGAGCAGTGACCAGGACGGCTCGGAAGAGTGGGGTAATTCTCCAGATACAGTGGGGGAGGAAAAGGGGGGAAAAATGCTCAGCAATCACCTGTTAATACCAGCTGACCTGAGGATTCAATGTTACCATAAGCATCAACTGGCAATCCCCCACCACTAGCTCCTGTGGACTAGAAATGAAAACTGCTCCATAAATGTGTTGAAATGGAATTTGAAATAACTGTTTTTCTTGCCTTTTGAAAGGTATGGACAGTGATAAAGAGTTGCTCCCTCCATGATGGCATCAGTTTCATGGACTTGAGCATGGACCTTGGATTCCTCAGCAGTACATCCATCAGGTATCTTCTGAGCTGACCACTGATATTTTTGATTTTTATCCAAAAATTAGAATAAAATGCTTCAACTCCTGAGTTTTGCCTGTTCTCATGCAGAAGGACCTTGCAGTTTCTCCTCCATGAAGGTCTCATCTACTCAACTATTGATGAGGACCACTTCAAGTCCATAGCCGATAGTAACTGAGGGCTGTTCTGGATATGAATAGCCGGTAAGCCTGTGTAAATGAGATTTTGATGATGGCCATAGCTCTCCTGATCATGATGTTAAAATCAATCCTGTTAATGGGGGATGCGGGGGACCACTATAACTCTGGGTTGTCGGGCACCTCCCCAATCTGCACACTCCTGAGTCTTGGTGAGGAACACCTAAGGACCAAAAAGATTCATAACCAGTTGAATACCACATTTTCTTTCTGACTTGTTATTGGTCTTGTGGGGTTTTTACCTCCCCCATTTATTTTTTTTGTGCAGATAATTTAATGAAGACATGAATGTTAAACCTTCGAAGATGTCATGTCGTTTTTATCCAAGTTTATTTTGTTTTTGGATTATAATCCCCACATGCCTTTTGTACCACAGTCACATTTGCAGAGTTCAAAGAAGTGGACAAATATGGCAGGAAACTGAAACAAACAAAAGTACTTTTCTTTGCCTCACGAAAATGACTGCAAGTGCACCTGTTGTAGACATTAGGACACTTGACCGTTGTAAAATGATTGTAACAACAAATCTGATCAATGTTGTTGCGCTGAATGGTTAAGTTAAAACCAAGAGAACTTGGCCCAAGACGTCCAAGGTTTGGTTCAGACCACCTATGGCTGAGATGTCACTGCAGTTAGAAGAATTTCTGATGGATTCTCGGCCAACCACATATCCAGACACTTCCATAAAGACCTGACAAAGCTTTTGCAGTAATAGCGTCAATATCAGTATTTCTTAGTCTCCTGTCTAAGGTCTATTTGCTGCTTCTTCACAACTTCCGACTGCCATGCCATGTTAACAGCCTTCTCAAGTCTTTGTCCAACTGTGTCCTTTCTGACAGAGCAGTATCTCTCAGTCCTACTACAAGGCGATGTCATCAGCTCATCTTGGAGTATTCCATAGTTGCAGTTTTTAGCAAGGGCATATAGTGCAGTAATGAACATATCCACAGTCTCATTTGATTGTGGAACTCCTTGATTAAATTTGGCCCTTTCGTATATTACATTTTTCCTGGGTACGAAATATCTGTCAAAAGCATCTTTTCCTGTATTATACAGTTGTATGTCCATGTCCGTCAGAGCTTGCCCACGTGATATGTCATCGGCTTCATCGCCCATGCAGTAGACCAATGTGTTTACCTGGTTAGCCTGTGAGCTGATGTGTAGGTTGCTAGCCAGTTGAAATCTTTCAAACCTTCTAATCCATTTTCCCCACTCCTGGGGTCTTGAAAGGTTGAATGCCTCAGGTGGTTGGATATTGAAGGTGGCATTTGGTGGAGGCACTTGGAGTTGGCTGAGGCGGCTGCAATGCCGATGGCCCTGCGTCGTCATCCATGTTGTTGCCTTGCTGCTGCTAAAGCTAGCTGAAGCTAGCTAAAGCTAGCTAAAGCTAGCTAAAGCTAACACACTTACCCCCCCTCTTTCTGCTCTCACTCACTCGTACTGCCGCGCCACTTCTGACACCATGTCGTGTTTTATATTTAACACAGATTCACCGCGGCAGTAGGGATCTCATTAACAGCTGCTTTATTGCAAGATTGCATACAACTCTGGTGAAACTTCTTCAACCGCCTGTAGAGAAGGTACCACGGCTCTGTAACTGAGCATCCAGTGCCATCTACTGGCGTACTGTCAAAATTCACAACTCCATGTATTGCAATACACCACACCTCTTTCTGCTCAATGTTGCTGAGCTTGAATCCAAAATATTGCCATATAACAGCGGTCGCGTTTTTTTTTTGTGTGCCACCAGTTCATCAGAGTTAACCTGCTCCTTGTCATTGGTATCCATTTTTCCTTCTTTCTGCTCTTCACACAGCACACTGGATAGCCACGTGACCGTTGACTGCACACGCTTCACTGCCTCAACAGAGACTGATTGGTCATCTCTTAATTCTGGGCGTAGATATGCAGACTGTTGCGATTTGATTAATGGTGCAGCACTAGTAGAGATCAGTTTCTCTCCAGAACAGTTGGCCCTAGGTTAGCAACAATGGTGATCTTATTCCACACTGGAAAAACTCCGGTTTCCTCCCAACATCAAAAAGACATGTATTATGTAGCTGGCTAATAACACTATGGTGTAAACAATTTCACACATGATGCAGGGACCACAACGCACACACGGCTGTTCATTTCCATGCTTTACTAGGAACTCTTCTGTTGGTTACAACCCAGACAACAGCAATATAGAATACAGGTGCCACCTAGTGGTCACTGTGAGAATAGCCTCATCCATACATAACATCTCCTCCCAACTAAAATATGTTGTACATCAACAATGCAAAAATCACTTCCTGGAACAAAGATTAAGTGACAAAGGCATAATGTTACTTCCCAAAAGTACATTCAAAACAATGTTATTTTCCAGTATACATTCAGACCCCGTATTTGTTTCCCAATATTTTTATACTCAAAAGTCTCAGTCTCTTTACCACATTATCAATGTGTTTACTCAGCAGAGTAACGTGCGGGTGGCTTAGTATGTCTCACCGGATAGCGCGAGTGTCTAACAGTCTCCGCCATCTTAGTAGGTCCAGCACCAGCTGGTTCACTGGAGTGAGGTGTCTCCATGGGCTCGATAACCACTGGAACTGGATTAGTGTTCTCGTCAGTGTGAGATGCAGGGGTACCGAGGTGACGTGTAGTACCACCAGCACTACGTTGAGGTGACATAGGGAAGCTGGTAGGAAGGTGGACTGCAGAGCTGGCAGCGTCCGCGTGTGCCTGCTCTGTTCGAGTCAACATCTGATCCACATGGCGTTTCCACACTCCCTGTGCTCCCACCTTGACCTCGTATGACACTGGTCCCGTTTGAGTCATTATAACTCCTTGTGTCCACTTTTCCTCCCCCTTCCGGTAATCACGAACAAGGACAGACTCACCGACTGCAAAGTGTCTGGCCTTGGAGTGTTGTTGACGGCGTTGCTGCTGTGAGTCTTGAGAGCGATGAACAACCCCAGCCACACTGGGTTTGAGCAGGGTGATACGGCGCTGAGCGAATGTGCTTGACTCCATTGGCTTTCAGGAATGTGGCGAATTCCTCAGAACAGAACTGGGGTCCATTGTCGCTTACGAGAATGTGAGGAAGGCCGTGGCGACTGAAAAGGCCCCTCAGTACTGTGATGGTCTTGCTTGCTGTGGTGCTATCCATGATTTGCACCTCGGGCCATTTAGAATGAGCATCTATTACCACAAGATACATGTGTCCTTCAAATGGACCAGCAAAGTCCACGTGAATCCTTTCCCAAGGACTGGAAGGCCACATCCATGGATGTAGAGGGGCAAGACTCGGTTCTCTCTGACTACGCTGGCATGAGTGGCAGGACTTGGCCTGGAGCTCGATCTGAGAGTCAATACCTGGCCACCAGACATACGACCATGCCAAGCTTTTCATCCTCACTACCCCTGGGTGTGCTGTATGTAGCTCGTTGAGCACCCGGGGCCGTAGCTTGGGTGGCACTACCACTCGTGTGCCCCACATGAGGCATCCCTGTTGGATTGTGAGGTCATTTTGACGAGTCAGGAAAACAGACAGTTCAGTATCTGTGTTTTTCGTGTTTGGAAAATGTCCAGTAGTGACCATCTCTAGTACGCGACAGTGTAGGGTCAGATCTAGTGTTGTTTCGGATATCAGTGGTACTGATTGGTAGGGTGTCTAACTGTGACATGTAAAACACATCTACGGTGTCTATCTTGTCATCGTGAGTGTCCGGAAGTGGCAACCTTGACAGTCCATCTGCATTAGTATGTGCTGAAGCCTTACGATACTCTATAGTGTAATCATGCGCTGACAAGAGGAGCGCCCAGCGCTGTATGCGGGCTGCGGCCATCGACGGCGTACTCCTCACTGGACTGAGAATGGAGGTCAGCGGGCGATGGTCTGTGAGTAGAGTGAACTTGTTACCATAGAGATACTGGTGAAACGTACGTATGCCAAAGACTATCTCCAGCACCTCTCGCTCAATCTGGGCGTAGTTCTGCTCTGCTTTGCTGAGTGTTCTTGACGCATAAGCGATAGGTTTCTCTACACCATCAGGCATGACGTGAGAGAGTACAGCCCCTACCCCATAGCGTGAAGCGTCACAGGCTAGACGGAGGGGCAGCTCAGGGTTGTAGTGGGTTAGCACCTTCTGAGATACCATGAGCTCTTTCACTTTTCAGAACGCTGCCTCACAAGCTGTAGTCCACTGCCATTTCTTCCCTTTGTGCAGCAGTGCGTTCAGTGGTTGCAGGATGGTTGCCAGGTCCGGGATGAAACGTCCATCGTAGTTTATCATTCCGAGGAGCGAGCGTAGTTGGCTAACGTTGGTGGGTGCCGGTGCCTCCACAACAGCTCGTTCCTTCTCTGGCGACTTGTGGAGCCCGGCAGCATCGATGATATGACCTAGATACTCTACTGACTCCTGGAAAAACATGCACTTATCCTTTTTGACATGGAGACCATACTCCTCCAGTCTCGTGAGAATGTCGTCCAGGGCTTTCAGGTGGGTCTCTTCATCTGGCCCACTAACCAGAATGTCATCGAGATAACAGTGCGTGAATGGCAATCCAACGAGCACTTGATCCATAGCCTTCTGGAACAACGCTGGTGCCGACGCAATACTGAAGGGCAAGCGGTTGTAGCAGAAAAGTCCTTTTTGTGTGGAAATAGTCAGTAGCTTCCTCGACTCCTCCACTACTTCCATCTGTAGGTATGCGTTTGACAAGTCCAGTTTACTGAAGCGTTGAACTCCAGCTAGCGATGCAAAGAGATCCTCAATGCGTGGAATAGGATACTTGTCCACACAGAGTGCTTGGTTGAGGGTGACTTTGAAATCACCACAAAGTCTCACCGTGCCATCCTTCTTGTTGACAGGAACTACGGGTGTGGCCCAGTCACTATGCTCCACTGGTGAGAACACGCCAAGGTCAGTGAGGCGGGTCAGTTCAGCCTCTACTTTGGATCTCAGAGCATAGGGTACATTACGTGGTGGGCAGAATTTGGGTATGCTATCAGGTTTAAGAGTCACTCTCGCCTTAATGTCTTTCATTGAACCCAACCCATCCGAGAACACAGCAGAATGCCGCTTTAGTACAGCATCTAAACTGTCTTTCTTTTCAAGTTGTACACCATACACAGTTTTTAAGTCTTTCCAGTTAAGCTTAATAGCTCTCAACCACTCTCTACCAAATAGTGGAGCTGCATTTACTTTTACGACATACAATGGTAACTCAGCTGTTTGCTTATTCAGGTTTACTTTCACATTAATAACCCCTTCTGGTAACAAAGGTTCACCTGTATACGTCCTAAGGACTACATCAGTAGGCTGCAATGGCACCTTTTTCATTGTACTTTTATACTGTTCCCATGAAATTAAAGATACAGCAGCCCCTGTGTCTAATTCCATTTCAATTTTCTTACCATTTATTTCAGGTAACACAGATATACGTGAATATTTACCCTTACGAAACAGTGCATAACATGGCAATTTGTTATCATTGTCAGATTTAGTCCCTTCACTTGTACTTTCATTGTCACTGGCCTCCACACAATGCACTTTCTTCTTCTTCTTATCTCTCCCGCTGTGTTTGGATGCGTTGCTTTTGCCTTTAAACTCCGGTTTCCCTTCTCTGTATTTCCTCTCTCTGCCATAGTCATTCTTGGGTTTACTTTTACACATGCGACCAATGTGGCCTTTCCTGCCGCGTTGATGGCAGTCTCTATCTTTATACCAACAGTTATCACCACTATGATTTGTCTTTCCACACCGCCTGCATTTGGCATGGGATGTTTGAGAGAGAACGGCATTTACCTTTAACGAGCCGCTCAACTGTTGTGCGTCACGCGCCACTGTTTCTGCTGAAACTGCACAAGTGACCGCTTTCTGAAAGGTCAAATTGTCCTCGGTCAACAGGCGCTTCTGAACCGTTTCACTTTTCAGTCCACAAACAAACCTGTCCCGCAGTGCATCCTCTAAGTAGCCACCAAACTCACAATGCTCGGAAAGTCCTTTAAGCACAGCAACATACTGAGCCACCGACTCACCGTCCTCCTGATTCCTCTTGTGGAAACAGAATCTCTCTGCTATCACTATCGGTTTGGGGGCGAAATGTCCTTTCAACACCTTTACAATGTCACCATACGTCTTCTCCCCAGGTTTATCTGGAGCAATCAGACTGCGCAATAATCCGTAGGTCTTTGGCCCTATCACACTCAATAGAACCGGCACCTTCTTAGCATCCCTGATCTCATTAGCCAGGATATAATTCTCAAAACGCTCAATATACGTTGCCCATTGTTCACCGGATTCCTCAAATGGTTCCATACCGCCAATAATTCCCGCCATGATGCGTCCTTCTGGTTCCTTTTCCCTTTCTTCTCCGCTACAACTGCGTGGATGACTTCGTCCAAACAAGTAGAAAACTTCCCTTTTCACGGCTACTTTGGTGCCTAAACGTTTCTACTCCACATCTCGTCGCCAATTTATATTATGTAGCTGGCTAATAACACTATGGTGTAAACAATTTCACCCACGATGCAGGGACCACAACGCACACACGGCTGTTCATTTCCATGCTTTACTAGGAACTCTTCTTCTGTTGGTTACAACCCAGACAACAGCAATATAGAATACAGGTGCCACCTAGTGGTCACTGGTAGAATAGCCTCATCCATACATAACAACATGCATGTTCGGGATAATACTGCTGTCTGTGCACCTGACCAAGGCAATGGAAAGAAGAACCGGAGTTGGTCCCCGTGTGGTGCAGCTGCCCACTGCTCTTATACAATAGGATGGGTTAAATACAGAAGACATACTCACTGTAACCTACAATGTCATTGTAACCTACAATGACAAGAAAGTGGCTTCCTTTTTGTCAAAGGAAAAGAAAGCACACAAATTGCAGTCGTTTGGTAAGTGAAATAAAACTTACTTTGAGTTTTGATTCAGATTTAGGCCTTTATCATGCTTTGTTGGGCTGAACACTTGCTAGTTTCCCTCTCTGAGCTGGGTCAGCTGATGCGGGTCGCGCCCTCTTCAGGAATCAGGAACACTTTGTCCTTTCATTTCATGTACTTGGTCTCATGAAATGAAACGAAATATCGTTCCCCCCCAGCCCGCAGCAGTGCAAAACAAAGACAAACATTACAAGAGCACATCAAACTACTAACGCTCGTCCGCCGGGGGAAATCGTCCTCATCCACCGAGCGCGGAGCTTCGGGAGGGACGCACATGGAACGGCGAGGGAGGAAGGGGACACCCGCCTAGCCAGCCAGATCAGCCAAATCAACCCTAGCGATCAATGGGGTGACAGATGTCGCAGCCTGATTGCCCTGTCCAGGGTGTCTCCCCGCCTGCCGCCCAATGACTGCTGGGATAGGCTCCAGGATAAGCGGTATGGATAATGGATGGATGGATGGATGGATGGATGGGTGGATATATCAAACTACAAAAAAAAATAATTAATCACTGTCCAAGAGAACGAACGCCAGTTACAGGCATGTTGAGTGTGTTAACCAGGTTGCCATGGCGCTCTATTCTGGGATATTCAATAAAAACAAAAACAAAAACGTTGAGCTGAAACATGGTGTCCGAAGCGGTTTAGCTACCAAATAAACTAATGTAAACTACTAATAAGACACGTTAGCCCCTAGCTAACGGGTCTGACCCTTTAGCCGAGCGGTTAGTGATGTCGCCTTGTGGTGCAGTACACCTCGTGTCGAATCTCGCACCGGGCAAGAAAAGAACCGGTTACATTGGTGGCAGCGGTGGGATCCGGAAGTGTGCAGATCCTCAGAAGTCTCTTCGGAGCGCGGGAAGAACAAAGCGCGAGGGCGCACTTCCGGGGAGGGTGACGACTGTAAACTACTAATAAGACAAGTTAGCCACTAGCTAGTGGATCTGACCCTTTAGCCGAGCGGTTAGTGATGTCGCCTTGTGGTGCAGTATACTTCGTATCGAATCCCGCACGGGGCAAGAAAATAACCGGTTACACTAACAAATCCATGCCATGGCGAGTAATAGCATTGGGCATGCAAATGTCCGGGGATTTAGCAAAAAACTGGGAAGTTTTTCGAGCAGAATTCGAGGATTTTTTTTTTGCTAGCAACGGGTCTACATGAGCAGCCGAAAGACGCGCAGGCAGCCTCGCCGAGACGGCTGATGGGTAACGAGTGACGTCATATTTACGTGCACAACCTGACGTTGACCGAGGAGCAAAAGAAAGACCGCCTCAGCCGAGACAAGGAACGTCTCCGGTCAGGGCGAACCAAGTGAGGTGGTACCTCCTCACACGCCAAGTGCACCAGCGCAGGGAGAGTGCTCGACACCGGGAAAACCCAGCGGTACAACAGGCCAGGCGGTCTACTCACGTAGTGGCCGCCTGTCACGGCCACCACAAAGACCAAACTTGTGACTTTGAGGTGGCATTGAGAGAACATGGGCACTAGGGTGTAGGCGGATCGCTGCCCTTCCAAAAACCCACTCACACACACACACATACAATGCATTACGTAATGCTATGTGCCATTATGCTAAATGTGTAAGTTCAAAGTTTATGCACAGAATTGCCTTGCCTGTTGTTAGTGTGAAATGCAATACAGCTGGTGGGGTGTTTACATGCGCCTTGGAGAAGTTGGAGGAAATTGTTACTCTGAGCATTTGACTGCATTTATGTTGCAGAGCTAAAGGAAAGGAGATGTTACAGGCATGTCGAGTGTGCTAGCCAGGTTGCCATGACGCAATATCCGGTATGTATATGTATGTCCGGTATGTCGGGAGTTCTGGGATATTCAGTAGAGAAAAAAAGGTTGAGCTGAAACAACGCTAGCCAGGGTGACTGTTGCTTAATGAGAGGATGAGGTTAATGGAGACGAAGAGTGCTATGGAACTCTGACTTGACAGAAAAACTTGAACTTGCAGAGAACCCCTAGGACTCCCCTCCCTTTCATTTATGTATGTAATTTTATGTATTTTTTCATTTTCTTTACTTTTATTAACCCCCTCTGTCTTTTGTTTTATGTGTTGTATGCAGAATTTCAACGTGTCACAAAAAAAAGACTGTCGGAACTGACGGTCTGCATGGGCTAGCAGTTCCTCAGCCTGCCATGCTTCCATGTCCTGTCAGACCGCCCTCGGTGTTTCCTCCTCGGTCACAGCTCCGGGTTGGGCAGTGGTCCCTGGGCCCACCGGACGCAACAGAAACTACAGGGACGGCACTGAGTGAGGCCGCCCCGCAAACCTAAGTTCGCGCCGCCAACTTCCCACAACGGTACTGGGTGAGGCCGCTGCAAACGTGAATTTGCGCCGCCATCTTCCGACACCAGCCATGGAAGATTTACTTCCTTTACTGTGAAAATTAGACAGGGCGGGTTCAGCTGTGGTACTTCCTGGCATTTAAAAACGCCCAGCCCTCGAGATAAGCTGAAGGCAAACGAAGCGTTCTCCCGGAGGACACCGATCACGTACACAGCGAATTGCCAGCTCCAACGGACGGTCGAGAGTGCTTAGTGGGCCTTTGACAACGATTTTCTGGACTTTGGACTTCCAGTTAGACCCTATAATCCCTCCTCCCCTTCGCTGTTACAATTGCCGGAGATATGGGCATATAGCGGCAGTTTGCAAAAGAAAGCAGAGCTGTCCTAAACGTGGAGGTGAGCGCAGAGTTGAAGACTGCAGAGATAATGTGCAGGAAGTCAGAAAGAGGCCTGTGGATATGGGCGAGTGAAAGCTGTTAACAACATAAGCTTTGCAGAAGCAGTGGAGAGGGTACAGCTACAAGGACAAAGGAGAAGATATAGTTAATCAACCCTTTGAGATCAGAAGTCGGTCAAACAGAAAACTAACACAGCACTGACAGTGGATAAGCTGATTCTGTTCATTGCCTAAAATGATTGTAAAGGAAACTCAGACGTTTTAGGGTGTAAAAGATGTATACTGGGAGCAAATTAACAAAAGACTTGAAGCAGATGGAAAGCCGGGAGGACCAGGTGATGGGACAATCTGATTATTTTACAATGGGATGCAGGAAGTTTGATATGGAATGGCCAAGAGTTTAACGGATTCATCAAAGATCTTTAAAAGAAACCAGAAATCATGTGTGTTCAGGAAACCTGGCTTAAACCAGAATTGGACTTTATTATTAAAGGATATTCCGCAGAGATGGGGGGGGGGCAACGGAGGAGGTTGTATTATATTTTTGAAGCAAGGGATGCAATATAGAGTTTTGGGGAAAGGAACAGAGGTGGAACATTTGGTAATTGAAGTCTTTACATTTAGGAGGGAAAGTGATGTGTTGCGGTGATTTTAATGCCACCGCACGTTATGGGGTAATGGTAATGATGACAGTGGAATGGTGATTGAAGAATTAATGGAGAATAAAAACCTAGTGTGCCTAAATGACGGAAGTGGTACAATAACTGATATCAACAGGCACAGACTCGTTACTAGATCTTACACTAGTGTCAGATTCATTGGCAGGTGTTTGCTCGTGGGAAGTAATTAGATGATCCACTGTAGGAAGTGACCACTATCCTATAGTGATTGAAGCAGGGTTGGGTTTGGAAGAACACGATGCTGATGGGTTACAGAAATGGTCTTTGATGGGTGCTGATTGGGAGAAATTTACATATGTCGGTGAACAAGAAACACAAGCATTTGATATTAATGGAGATGTTGATTATTTACATGTTTCTGTTTGTAAAGCTGTTCTAGAGGCTGCAAAGAAGTCCACTCAGAAGAAGGGAGGTAGGTACCAGGGGAAGATTGTACCATGGTGGACAAAGGAATGTGATAAAGCAATTAAGTGTAGAAATACAGCTTTTAAAATGTTGAAAAGCAATCACAGCTTTCAGAATCTTATTGATGCAAGCAAATGTAAGAAGAATCATAAAAAACGCAAAGAAGGAACTTTGGGGGTCATTTTGTAACTCCGTGGGAAAGGAAACAAGATAAAATTTGGACAATGGTAAAAAGAATGCATGGGATTAAAAGAAAATATGGGTATCCAGTATTAAATGATGGTGAAGTAACAGAAGTGAGAGATGAAGAGAAGGCAGAGATGCCAGCAAAAACTTTCGTTAAAATCCATAGTTCTAACAATATTAGTGAAGAAGGGAAAAGAGGAAGGGAAAACGCAACAGCAGAGAATGAAGAGCTATTACAGCTAGAAGAGGACTCCAATGACCTACTAAACAAAGCATTTACAAAGACACAACTGGACCACCCTCCCAAGAAAACCAACATGTCAGCACCAGGAAAAGATCAGATCTGTTAGTTAATGATAAACCATCTTAGTGAACCATCGAAGGGTATTTTATTGGAATTATATAATAAAGTTTGGGAGGGTGGGAAATTGCCACAAAGCTGGAAGGAGGGTGTTGTAATTTCAATATGTAAACCAGGAAAGGATTGTAGAGAATTATTATCTAATAATAATAATTCCCAGAGAATTATAGACCAATTGCTTTAACATCCAACATATGCAAAATCATGGAGAAAATGATAAATGAAAGGTTAACATATCCTCTAGAAAATAAAGGTTATATATTTAGATACCAGAGTGGCTTCAGGAGAGGAAGAAATACCATGGATACGAGGAATACGATATGATGTGGGGAGAAGGATTATCAGTCAGACTTTGTAAATTAGGTATTAAAGGTAGAATATATAGATGGAGTAAGGACTTTTTGCAAGGAAGATCAATACAAGTTAGAATAGGGAAGATATATTCAGCAAATTTTGCAGTTGAAAATGGAACACCTCAAGGAAGGTATTCAATTTTCAACGCTTTACTGTTTTCCATAATGGCAAATGATGTATTTATGGGACTGGAGAATGAGATGGGCCTTTCGCTTTTTGCAGATGGTGGAGCAATTTGAAAGAGGGGGAGAAATGTGGACTGCATTATAAAGAAACTGCATGGGGCTTTTATGAAAGTGGAAGAATGGTCATATAAACAGGGTTTTGAATTTTCAGTGGATAAGACAAAGACAATGTTCTTTACAAGGAAAAGAATGGGTACTGAAGTAAAACTAAAATATAATCAAGAATGGGAAAGTGAAACACTAAGTTTTGAGGAAAATGGTTTGATGAAAGAATTACATGGCTCATACATATTCAGAAAGGAGTGGACGGATGTAAGAAGGTGCTAAATGTAATGAGGTGTTTCGTTGGAAGTGAATGGGGGGCAGATAGAACTGCTTTGAAGGCCATATACAGTGATTTAATTGGGTCAGTATTAGATTATGGTTGTGTGGTGTGTGGGTCAGCAGCAAACACTTCTCTAAAGAAATGAGATAAAATACAGTATCAGGCTTTGAGATGATGCACAGGTGCATTTAAAACAACCACAAAAGCAGCATTACAGGTGGAAATGGGAGACATGCCACTAGAAATGAGAAGGACACCGTTATCCTTGAACTACTGGGTTAGTTTACAGGGCCATAGTCAGGATCATCCAACACTGGACACTTTAATCCCTTGTTGGGAAAAGGAGAGGAGGGAAACAAAAAGCTTTGGACGGACAATGACCCAGGAAGCAATAGAACTTGAAGTAGCTCATTAAACATTAGTCCAACAGCGCCTCTGCCAGCAATACCACCATGGATACTTCCAGATGCCGCCGTAGATTTCACACTATTAGAAAAGAAGAATAAAGATAAAGAGTTCAATTATGATTTGCATACCATGCAGGCTTATATTGAGAATCACCACAGTTAGGTCCAGATTTATAAATATAGTAGGAGTAGCATTTATTGTTCCAGAATGTCATATTAAAGCAGGGAAAAGGATCAATGAGGAAATATCAGGACACACAGCAGAAATGCTTGCAGTGTTGTCAGCAGCGCAGTGGATAGAGGAAACAAAACCATTGAGAGCAATTATTTGTTTAGACTCAAGGTCACCGCTAGCCAGTTTACAATACAGTCATTCAGACAGCAGACCAGGCATTTTAATAGAGGTACAACAAACATTATATAGAACTCAAATGATGGGTCTTACAGTATCATTTTTATGGGTACCGGCACACATTGGCGTTGAGGGTAATGAAATAGCAGATAAGGTTGCAAAGAAGGCTACAAAACATAATCACATTGATTTGGTAGTTGCTTTAAGCAAGACAGAAATAAAGAGCATTATTAAAGCACAGGTTGAAGGAAGGTGGCAAAAGCAATGGGAGGAAGAGAGGAAAGGACGATGGTTTTACAGAGTTCGAAGGAAAGTGGGAGAAATGAGGTGTGCAGGTAGGAACAGGAGAGGTGAGAATAATTTCAAGACTCGGATTTGGACGCACTGGACTAAACAGTACACTTTTCAAAACGGGCAAACACAATACAGGCAGATGTGACTACTGTGGGCAAGAAGAAACAACAGAGCATGGTATGATATATTGTCAGAAATATGAGGCAGAAAGAAGGCGTCTGACTCAAAAGTCTCAGAAAAAATAAAAGTACAATTTGATTTAATAGATATCCTACAGAAGAACTCAACTGAATGTTATAAAATCTTATTTCAGTATCTCAGAGTAACTAATTTGATTGAGAAGATTTGAGTTTTTTTTGGGGGGGGTAGTGTAACTAATAGACGTTCTGATCCATACTCCATACCAGTTGGTGGCGGTAATGCACCAATTCGTTGTTTGCCAATCACTAATAAACACGACGTAGAAGGAGAAGAAGCGTCTCTGCGCAGAACTGTAGTCCAGTGACTTCCGGTTTCTACTGCAGCGGTCATACCAGTTTCCTGTTTGTTGGCGTGTGCTATTGACAATGGCGTATTTTTCGCGATGCCTGCAAGATTTACCATGGATAAATGTCAGCGACACGCACAGAATTGTCGACAAACTTTCACCTGCACCTCCCAGCAAACGGGTGAGAAGTTTCAAGTTGTACATATCAAGTTACGTCCACAATTATGAGGATGAACGGACGGACGGACGGAATTGTGGATGTAACTTGATGGGTGGGAGTTGAAGACCTCACAGATAGGGGCCTCCCCCAGATGTTCTCAGTTCACCCTCACTACACGTTTGGGTTTGCCAGGTCTATCCGGCAGCTTTTCCCGCCATCTGACCCAACTCACCACCAGGTGGTGATCAGTTGACAGCTATGCTCCTCTCTTCACCCGAGTGTGCAAAACATACGGCCGCAGATCTGATGATACGACCACAAAGTCCATGATCAAGCTTCGGCCTAAGGTGTTCAGGTACTAAGTACACTTATGAACTACCTTATGTTTGAACATGGTGTTTTTTATTGCCAATCCGTGACTCGCACAGAAGTCCAATAACAAGGAACCACTTGGGTTCCGATCGGGGAGGCAGTTCCTCCCAATCACGCTCCTCCAGGTTTCTCTACTGTTGCCCACGTGAGCGTTGAAGTCCCCCAAAAGACCTATAGAGTCCCCAGGTGGAACCCTATCCAGGGCACCATCCAGAGACTCCCAAGAAGGCCGGATACTACAAGTTGCTATTCGGTGCATAAGCACACACAACAGTCAGATCCTTCCCCCCAGCGACTCGCAGTCGTATAGAGGCGACCTCTGTCTACCTATGAGATCTACTTCGGATGTAAAATTGGTAACCAAGAGAAACCCTGGGCTTCTCACGTTTGTTGTGAAACATGTGCAGTCAACGTGAGAGCTTGGCTCAGAGCACTCGGAAGTCAACGCCATTTGCAGTCCTAATGATGTGGCGAGAACAGAAGGATCACGTGACAGTGTTACTTCTGTCTGACCAATGTACTTGGCTTCTCTACTAAAAATGAGAAATCTATTGACTACCCCAATCTGCCTCCAGCCATGAGACCAGTGCCACATGATGACAGTTTGCCAGTATGGAGGCCATCGAGCTTAGATGAGGCAGATGAAGGTGGGACAACACATTAACCAGATGTGGAAAACGACAGCGATCCAGATGTTGAACCCTTTATGCCTGGTTATCCTCATCTGATAACACAGCCAGAATTAAATGACCTAGTCAAGGACTCAGGTTTGTCAAAAGCTAAAGTAGACCTACTTGGTTCAAGACTGCAAGCATGGGGTTTGCTGTCACCAGGTACAAAAATTTCCATTTTTCAGAACCGTCAAGAACATTTGACAAGCTTCTTTACCAAGGTTGACAACCTCCGTTTCTGCACTGACATTGATGGATTGTTCATGGCTTTGGGTTGTGTGCATGACCCACAACAATGGCGTCTTTCTACAGATTCGTCAAAGTTAAGCCTGAAAGCTGTCCTATTACACAGTGGCAATGTCCACCCTTCGGTACCCACTGTCTATGCAGTACATATTGTAACGTGCATGGATAAGAAGACACGCTGGCCGCTGGCTGGCGCGTCTGACCCTTTAGTCGAGCGGTTAGCGATGTCTCCTGCGGTGCGGGCGATACAGGTTCGCTTCCCGTCCGCGGCAGTTCCTGTGGTTGCGTTGTCCCCCGAATTCACTACAATATGAAAGAAACCTACAATAACATGGAACTGTTGTTGAAACATACAGTACAACAATTATGACTGGCACATCTGTGGCGATCTAAAAGTATTGGCACTGCTACAAGGAATGCAGCTTGGATATACAAAGTACTGTTGTTTCTTTTGTGAATGGGACAGCCGTGCTAAAGAGTCAAATTACGTTAAAAAGAACTGGCCGCTCCGTAAGCATTTCGCTCCAGAGCAGAAATGTGTGGTGCATAAACCACTTCTCCACCCAACAAAGATATTTCGGCCTCCTCTTCATATAAAACCTGGATTGATGAACATTTTTATGAAAGCAATGAACAAAGAAGGCGACGGATTTCGCTATTTGAGACAGATATTTCCAAGAATAATTGATGCCAAAATTAAGCGAGGCATTTTTGTTGGTTCACAAATCAGACAAGGGTCATCAATAACAGGGAGTTGGAAGATCTGCAGGTGGGACCAGAGAAGACAGCATGGAAGGCATTTAAGGATGCTGTTGAGAATTTTCTTGGCACACCTCACCACTGACCCGTTGCCCTCATGCATATCCTGCACCACATACTTCTCTGCCGCTCCCGACTTCCTCATACGATACCTCACCTCCTCTTGAATCCATCGCATTTGCGTCACAGATGCTCACAGTCCGTTTGTTTGTGTTTAGCGCCAGCAAAGATTCCGCGTCGCGTCGATCAGGGCGTCATTTCCTGCTGTATTTCTATTGGTGGGTTAGTAGACGCAGGTCGCAGCAGCGATCACATTGTGAGACGGTCGACCTACATTTCTGACACCGTAAGACTTTTGTCCCCAGCTTATCTTCGGTCGTAAGACCGTAATGACGGCCGTATTTGAACCTGTGCGCGACGTAAGACCACCGGTTTGGAGCCACGACCAAAGATATCGCCAAAGATATCGCCAAAGATATCGCCACGTTTAGTCGTCTCAGACGGTCCAAATCGCACAGTCTGTAGGAGGCTTAAAAGCAGACACCCCATCTACAGAGGACTGGTATGATATAATTATTTATTTATTTATCTATTTATCTATCTATTTGTTTGTTTGTTTGTTTGTTTGTTTGTTTGTTTGTTTGTTTGTTTGTTTTGATGGGTAGTCCGCGGTGGTGTAGCGGTCTAAGCATCGGCTTTGTGTCGATGCAGTTGCCCACTGGGGACCGGGGTTCGCGCCCCGGTCTCGTCAGATCCGACTATGGTCGGACTCGATGAAGCAGCAGTAATTGGCAACGCTGTCTTCGGGAGGGGGGCGGAGTCGGCTTGTGTTCGTCACGTGAATACGTCTCTGGGTGTGTCGGAAAAAGCAGTGGTTCGGCCGGCCGTCTGGAAGGAGTCGCCTCCCCACTTTCGTGACAAGGCGACTCCTTCCAGACGGCCGGCCGGAGAGATGCAGTTGGCGAACGCATGCAGTACGAGGGTGGGTGTTTGAATTAAAATAGGGATCGATTGGCCACTAAATTGGGAGAAAAAAGGGAAAAAAATCAGAAATAAATTAAAAAAAAATTTTTTTTGATGGAAAGAATCACCTTCTCCATGAGGCTTCAGGAAATTAAATTTGAGGAAATGTGGGAGATGTGGAAAGTGTATATTTCCCCAAAACATCCTTCTTTTGTTTAAATTTGTATAAGGTTATGTCATTTTTCTTTCATTTTTTTCTTTTATCTCAAATGGAAAAAACACCCCATGTTCTATTTTTGTGTTCTATAATAATAATAATAATAATAATAATAATAATAATAAAAATACTTCACATCTTCACAATTAAAGCATGCATCAACATATTACTCCTATTTATCTATTTTTTTGCCCCTTATTCCTCTCCGATTGTACTTGGCCAATTACCCCACTCTTCCCAGTCGTCCCGGTCGCTGCTCCACTCCCTCTGCCGATCCGGGGAAGGCTGCAGACTACCACGTGCCTCCTCTGATACATGTGGAGTTGCCAGCCGCTTCTTTTCACCTGACAGTGAGGAGTTTCACTAGGGGGCGTAGCATGTGGGAGGATCACGCTATTCCCCCAGTTCCCCCTCCCCCCCGAACAGGCGCCCCGACCGACCAGAGGAGGCGCTAGTGCAGCGACCAGGACACATACCCACATCCGGCTTCCCACCCGCAGACACGCTACCTGGACGCCCCTCTTACTCCTAATTTTGACATGTGTCCACAAACCATGTTGTTTTCTGTATCTTACCTCTCGTCTGAGCAAATCTGAAGCGGCCAGGCCCTGAGTCAGCTAGCAAAATATTGATAACAGGCTTGATTAGCAATTCAGTCACCTTATTCAAGCATGCCCAGTTAGCATAACTACTTGTATTTTGAGATGTTACTTCTGAGAGCCAAAGAACTTCATACTGTTGACCAAAGACTCTAATATTGTAATTACAGTTAGTTCTGGAGGGTTGTGAGTGGATCAGGGCCACCCTGGGGGGCTTCCCGTCGCTGTGCAGGGATATCTCCGCTGTGTTCGATCCCAGCTTCCAGGAGGATAGGCTTGCCCAAACGAACTGAAAACCATGCAGCGCAAAACCCTAAGGCCCCTGGAGCAGTTTGTGCATGCCACTACGGTAAGAAACGTCAACTTGCTAAAGAAGTATGAAATAAAAAACACCCTCTGTTCTGTGACTGTCTTTCAGCGGTATATTTTTTTTCAACATTCATAAATTAACATTTTCCTCAGTTTTAGAACTAATGATTTTTAAGCTGTCAAAATAAAGGCAGATTGGTCAAATTTCATCTTCTGAGAGTGCTTAAATATCATGGACAATGGCTTTCAGGTACGTACAGTATATCTGAATTAGAATATAGATGCCCTTTTACCCCTCCATGGTCCTCTTGAATGACCGGTTCACCTGGCATTACTTGGATTCCTCAGTAAATAAATCATTACTAGTCAGAATAGCATCAATGTTGAATTCTGTCAATGTCAAATTCTCAATCTTGGAAGACCCCGGTTGCATTTGTGATGTGGAACACGTCGCTCATCCCCTGTGCGACACTTGGGATTTTGGGTGGAAATGTCGCCACAGACACACGTTTGTATTAACCCGTATTTGTGTAAATGCAAGTGCCTTCGTCAGTGGCCAGTAGGCTGAACTGACGGGGTGTGATGTATTTTGTATTTGTCTGCTCTGGACACTTCCCTAGGGTGCCGTTAGAGGGCGCCAGTGTTTATATATTGGGTATCACCGTTTCTGGGTTGTCTTATTCTGCACTCGCTCTCTGGAATAAAGTCGGATCACAGCACAACGAAAGTCCGCTTTGCTCCTGTTATTTCATTACGTACTTCATGTTTAGTACAGAGAAGTCGGTGACTTCCATCTGTGAATCTAACAAGGGGAATAGTGTGATCATCCCACGTGCTACGTCCCCCTGGTGAAACTCCTCACTGTCAGGTGAAAAGACGCGGCTGGTAACTCCACGCGTATCGGAGGAGACATGTTGTAGTCTGCTGCCCTCCTCGGATCGGCAGAGGGGGCGGAGCAGCGACGAAGAAGAAGGGGGGTAAATCCGAAAAAGAATTTAAATTTTAAGGTTATTAAATCTAAAGGTTAATCTAAAGGTTATCTAAAGGTCATATTAAAGCTAATATCATTATGTAATATCATATATAATATCATATAACATAATAATAAGGAGAGAGGATAACGGAGACATCATTATTAAGTGGCTTATAATGAAAATGGAGTTGATAAAAATGCGCTTTCTTTTTTAAATGGGTGGCTATCCCAACCCTATTTGAAGGTTTATTTTGTCTGTTACTCAAGAATGATGAAGACCCTCTTCTCTGTGGTGGTAATCTGATTATCTCCCTTCTGAACGTGGACATAAAGATAAGCAGAAATTGAATCCATTTCTCTCTTATTCTATGAATGTTCTTACTCTCAAGAGTTCGGGGTTGAGGTTGCTCTGTTGCTTTTTCTGAGCTTTAACAGATTGACACCAATTTTAGAAGACGTGGTCTTGTTTCTGAACTGCAATATCACCCTCTCTAGCGTACTCTTACTAAGAGAGCCATACCAAGCTGTTAAACTGAAGGTCACTGCTGACTCAATAAAGCAGGTGTAAAATGAATTGAGGACTGACTAGTTGACATGAAGTCTTGCGGGCTTGTTAAGGAAAAACAGCCTTGATTGACGTTTAGCATGCACTTGGTTTCAAAGGTCAGTTTGCTGTGCGTCGCTTCCGGTGTGGGAAGATGGCGGTGCAAATTCACATTTGCTGCGGCCTCACCCAGTGCCGCCCATGCAGTGTCATTGTCCATGTCTGTGTGTGCAATGTATAGGATCTCGTACCGCGAACGCGTCAGCACAGCTGTCGCGGGATTTGGGGTACGCGACGTTAACAGGAAGTCTGTTGCTGTGTTCGTGTATATATAACGTGGTCGAGCAGCTTATTAAAGGCTCCCGAGAGTTCGGACTTGGTGGTGAGTTGTACTTCTTATTAGTTAGATGTCAGGCAGATACATGGTGTCAGAAGGGGGGCGAGTAATCGGAACGGATTGACATGTCGAAGTTTAATCCACCGGAAGAGTTAACGTTTGCCAGCCCGGGGGTGTGTCGGCTTTTCCGCGATAAAAGCCGAGGGGTCGGCTTTGACTCACTTCCAAAAAACAAAAAAAAACTTTTGCCACCTGCCACTTCAAAAATTAATTACTTTTATTTACAAACTCAAAAAAGTTCCAAACTTGTTTCTAAGTTAATGTAAACTACTAATAAGACACGTTAGCCCCTAGCTAACGGGTCTGACCGTTTAGCCGAGCGGTTAGTGATGTCGCCTTGTGGTGCAGTACACCCCGTATCGAATCCCGCACCGGGCAAGAAAATAACCGGTTACCTTGGTGGCAGCGGTGGGATCCGGAAGTGTTTAGATCCGGAAGGGTGCAGATCCTCAGAAGTCTCTTCGGAGCGCGGGAAGAACAAAGCGCGAGGGCGCGCTTCTGGGGAGGGTGACGACTGTAAACTACTAATAAGCCACGTTAGTCCCTAGCTAACGGGTCTGACCCTTTAGCCGAGCGGTTAGTGATGTCGTGCAGTACACCCGTATCGAATCCCGCAACGGGCAAGAAAATAACGGGTTACATTAACATTATAAAGAAACGAAAATACTACTTACGGCATGAAACGAACTTAAAGTGGCGGGTAACTGAGCTCACATCTGTGTTTTGGGATACCCATACCCCAGGAGAACATAGCCGTAACCACCCAGCCAATTATGTATGATTAAAAATGTTTGCTAAGTATATAAAACAAAGCTTCAAAAACGTGTGAAAATCTGCAGCGTCCACTGGTTTCAGACTCTGGGGGCGTGGCGCCGAAAGGAAGACGGTGACGTCACCAAGGAAGCCGGCCAAAAAAATCAAGAAAGGAAAAATACCCCAAAACGGTGTAACTCCGCAAATCAGTTCTATACATGGTTCAACACATTTTAACATGTCAACAGCAATACATATCCCGCATTTATTAAGTATTTTGAAGCAAATCTGTCAATTTGGTTACCCTGCTCTTTAAATAGCGACAGCGGTCAAAAGACTTTTCTGCAACCGCCGCCTCGGTCACCCGAGATGTAGTGTCCAAACCCTCTGGCTACCAACCGTGGCGCCCCCTGCTGGGCGTCTCTCTCCAAGTTATATACCCAGCTGACAGGGATTGGAGTCACCTGGGTTTAACCAGCAGCCCCACAGGAGGAGGGGCATTACCTGGAGAGGGAAATGTACACACATACACACGGCACTAGGGCCGTAACACCCCCCCCCCTAACCAGCAGGGGTTGTGTGCAAAGGTGCACGCCCAGCTTCCATCACACCAGAAAACGTAATCCATAACAAAACAATGATATACAATATACAGTAGTAAACACATCATACATGACACTTCATTTGAATAAATTTGAAGGAATAAACACAGGTGCAAAAGCATTTACCAAAATGCTTTGCTTCCGCTCCGGCCATCCCCCCCCCTGCGACAGGGGGGGGGGTGGCCAGAGCGGAAGCAAAGATTTTCGCGCTTCAGGACAGCCACCAAGTTGAACAAAGAGGACCGGGAAGTCCAGGTCTGTTCGCTTATGTACGCTATGGACAGTGAGGCTTAAAAAATATTCAGCCCATTCGAGTTTGAAGAGGAGGCCCACGGGAGAGATTACAACGCCGTACGGAACGTAATATACATGAAAGAGCATGCTTTTATCAGAGGAGCCAGCTACCCGGCGAGAAAGCAGAAGCACACCTAAGACTTCTGTATGAGCTAGCACAGAACTGTGAGTTTGGCGACAAAAGGGATGAACACATCCGTGATAGACTGGTCGTGGGTTTCAGAGATAAGGAGTTGCCTCGGAGGTTTCAGCTAATCACAGACTTGACGCTAGCACAAGTTATCCGAGGAGGTTGCTAGACAGATTAGCCTCCAGACCGACCCACCCGAGCTGCAGGTGGCTAACGTTAACGTCGACAGACGGCGAAGGGAGCAACACAGGAAGAGAAACACGGCACGAGAAGCTACAAGCAGCCCTAGAAATGTCCAGAACTGCGGTATAGGTGCGGCACTTAACACTACGATCAAGAGAAATGCCCTGCTTTTAAGAGTACATGTAACAAGTGCAATAAGTGAAGACATTGGGCTCGAGTGTGTTATACCAAAACACCCAATGACAGAGTATGGGACAGTTTCAGTTTATGGGTGAAGTTAGTGAAGCAGCAAGCCCAGATAAATGAACTGTTACACTCAACATTGGAAATGTACCCCTAACGTGTAAGATAGATACTGGGGCAGATGTTAGAGCCTATAGACTGGGTCCTGCAGAGATACCCTTTTTTGGACCAGGAGGCGAGCTCAGTTGTACAGGCTGGTTCAGAGCTAACACTGTCTACAGAGACAAAGAAGACACTTTTCCTATATATGTGATTAGAGGAAATGGCACCAGTCTGCTCGGTCACCCAGAAGCAATTAAAATGGGTTTAGTGAAGATAGTGGAGCCGGTTGGCACTGTGTTTGGAACCAGCGGCCTGCTAAAGACTGAACCGGTTAAAGTAGTTATCAAAGAAGATGCTCAGCCATATGCAGTGCATACTGCTAGACACATACCACTGCCACTTATGCCTCTAGTTAAGAAGGAGTTACACCGGTTGGAAAAAGAGGGCATCGTTGAAAAAGTGACACAGCCCACAGTGTGGTGCGCCACCATGGTCCCAGTTGTAAAGTCTAACAGAAAAGAGGTCAGGTGCTCTGCTGATTTAAGGAAACTAAATCATTTAGTTAAAAGGGAAAGGTATGTGCTACCTACTTTACAGGAAATCATGCCACGGCTCTCGGGGTCTAAGGTGTTCACGTCTCGTGAAGCAGCCAGTGGATTTTACCAGATTCCCCTGCACGAGGAAAGCCGCAAGGTAACCACTTTCATTACTCCTTTGGGAGGAACGACTTCTGCAGACTCCCATTTGGGATAACGAGTGCGCCAGAAATCTGTCAGCGAAAAATGGTAGAAACTTTACAGGGACCGGAAGAAACAGAAGTCTACGTGGACAACATCCTCGTGCATAGAGAAACTGAGGAGATCCATGATAGACGCTTGAAGCAGGTACTGAAAGTGATCGAGGCAGCCGGCCTTAAATTGAACAAAGACAAATGTAAGTTCAGACAGCGACAGATTCGCTTCCTGGGACACATATTTGATGAGAATGGTGTGAGACCCGACCCAGAGAAAGTGGCCGGGATCAGAAATTCCCCACAACCTCATAATGTGGCAGAGCTCAAGCGGTTTCTGGGAATGGTCAACTGTATGGCCAAATTAATCCCAGAGCTCTCTACAGCTGGACAACCGCTCTATGAACTGCTGAAGTCGAAGGTGGAATGGCTGTGGGGACCTGCACAGCAGACTGCCTTCCAGAGACTGAAGACTGCCTTAGCATCAGCACCTGTACTCTCCTTCTATGAAGCTAACAGGCCCACCGTGGTGTCAGCTGACGCCAGCAGTTACAGACTTGGATGAGTCCTGTTGCAGCAGCATGGTGAGGACTGGAGACCTGTAGCCTACTGCTCCAGGAGGCTCAGGGACGCAGAGACCAGGTATGCTCAAACAGAGAAAGAATGTCTGGCCAGTGTCTGGGCGTGTGAACATTTTGAGAAATACCTGTTTGGACTCGACAGCTTTAAACTGACCACTGACCACAAGCCCCTGGTGCCCTTAATAAACAGTAAATATATTGACAATCTCTCAATAAGGCGCCAGAGACTGCTGATGAGACTGATGCGCTTTAATGCAGAGGCCGCGTACGCACCAGGAAAGACATTAACAGTAGCTGATGCACTCTCCAGGGGCCCCATGCAAAGTTCTGGAGAGGGTAGATCTACCAACGATGTGGCAGCACACACAGACTCAGTCCTGAGCCACGTCCCGGCTTCACCACAGAGCATGCAAGAGATCAGAGACTGCACAGCCACAGACCTCCAGCTCCAGGTAGTGAGACAGTTCATCCAGTCAGGTTGGCCAGGTTACGAAAAGAAAGTACCAGATGTGGTCAGGGATTTCTACAAGGTGAGAGGAGAACTGTCAGAGGGAGGTGGGTTAGTGGTCAGGGGAAATCACAGTGATTCCCACCTCTACGAGGACAGAGGTAGTTGGAAGTATTCATGAGGGTCATCAAGGGCTAGGGAAATGCAGAGAGAGAGAGAGAGAGAGAGAGAGAGAGAGAGAGAGAGAGAGAGAGAGAGAGAGAGAGAGAGAGAGAGAGAGAGAGAGAGAGAGAGAGAGAGAGAGAGAGCTAACCAGTCAGTGTGGTGGCCAATAATTTCACAGGTCATAGTAACAAAGGTAACTCGGTGCAAATTTTGTAGAGAGAACAGAAACACACAGAGGAAAGAGCCATTAATGCCAACTGTGCTTCCTTCGAGGCCATTGCAAAAAGTAGGCGTAGATCTTTGTGAGCACAAGAAGCAGCCCTATTTGGTGATGTTAGACTACAACTTTAGGTACTTGGAGAGCCTACATCTACCTGTGACAGCAAGTAGCCAGGTCATAGAAAAGCTGAAAGCCACACTTGCAAGGTATGATATTCCAGAAGTGCTAGTAAGCGATAATGGACCTCATCTAGTCACAGAGTTCAGACAGTTTAGTGAGAAATATGACTTTATTCATGTAACTTCGAGTCCACATTATGCACAGAGTAATGGCCAAGCCGAGGGGGCTGTACATGTAGTAAAAAGGATCCTTAGGCAGGAAGACCCCCCCCCCCTCCTGGCTTTGATGGTATACAGAGCCACACCTTCTTCATCCACCACAGTTAGTCCCGCTAAGCTGCTGATGGGTCGAGAAATCCGGACAACTTCACCCACCCTGTCTGAGAATTTGGACCCAAGTTGGCCAGACAAGGAAGAAATCAGACGAGCAGATGCAGCCGCCAAGAAGAGGCAGGCATACCACTACAACCGCAGGAATGGGGTAAGGAGTCTACCTCTGCTGAGCCCGGGAGACGGCGTTCTCATGAATCTGGACAATGAGAAACAATGGACAACACCGGGTACTATCCGTGAAGCCAGCTCCTCCCCTAGATCTTATGTGGTGGACACGGCTCAAGGGGGCCAGTACAGATGAAACCGACGCCATCTCGTAAGTGCACCCGCAGCACCAGCTCACCCACAGAGCTGGTTACTGTAGAGGTGACTGGAGACTCTGGGACCGAAGTAAACGCTGATCATACAATCACAGACACCTTGGCTGGAGCATCAGCCACACACACACACACACACACACACACACACACACACACACACACACACACACACACACACACACACACAAGTAGTCCATGGGCCAAACGATATTTCGGTACACTCAAGGTGGCAAAACTTTCTTATAATTTTTGAAAGGATCCATGTCTGTAGATGATATTTTGGTATGATAACCATTCCTGAGTGGCAGCTGTATCACAGTTATCAGCTCATGAAGTTAACCACCCGCTAAAGTAAATTGCATTTTAGACGCTGGTGCATATCCTGGTTTAGCCTCATGGTCAGGACATTTTTCAATGTTCTATAATATTGTCTTTGGTATCATTTTAAAGGGGACCTTCTTAGCTTTCATTCAAGCCCTGTTGTGGATATTTCTCACAAATATAGAGGTCACTTGAGCTCTTCAACCCGTCAATAACACACATCTTTCTGCAATGTTCGCCTAAACTATATACTTTCTTTTAGCCCTGTGGCATCTAGGAATATCAGGGACACAAAACGCAAACACTGGAATACTCACAGGACTGTAAAGATTCAGGAAATGTATAATATACCCATACTATTTCATTGTGTGAGGTGATTGTGAACCTTAAATTAGAAGGGCATTATTACTAAGAAACTAACTAGACCAAAGCCAGTTAGTCCATGGGTCAGACCAGATATCGATATCACCCAAGGTGACACAACTTCACTGGTGCCATTTTATTTGGTACACTAACAGAAGTAAAATAATACATGATAACCTTTCCAAATGAGCAGCTTTTTCATTTTTCTTTCAGGAAACCTGCTTCTGTGCCTCTCACGATTGTGTATTTGCCCAGATTTTTACAAATATAGCATTTCAACACCCCTGGTACTGATTAGCCTAGCTTAAACTCTGGGACAGTTCTTAGTTGGCCAACAACCAAGGATAACCAGTACTGTGTACTTCCATTCATTGTGCTACGCTAGGCTAACGTGCAGCCAGATAGCTTTCTACTAAACACATATAGAGGAAACTGGTATCTATCTTCTTGTCTCACTCTGGAGAAGATTGTAAGCTAATTTCCCATAATGTTAGCATGTTCTTTTAATGTATATGTTAATATGATTAGTTAAAGTGGCTACGAGGAACTTTCATCTTGTGTTGATTTTAGCGGCCTCATGTGGACAAAATACAGCTGTTGCACAGCAACTAGGTAATGTATCTATTTGTGGCTATGTAAGATAAATAATGGTAATATGACGCTGGTGAAGCAAAGTAAACTTTGTTTTAGTAGTGTTCATACACCTAAGTTACATGTATTTGTTTGTATGTGGCAAGTGAAAACTGACTGAATATGGCCACTGGTGAACAAGCAAGTTTTTACCCAATACCAAAGCGCCCACGGGTGGAGTGCATTATCCACTGTTCTGATGATACAGATAAGCTGGTTTCACTACAAAGTGTCGACTCATGGAGAACTCTGCTCAGGGCAGCTCAGATACGAAATCATGCACCAGTTTTGAAACTGGCAAAAGACATTCCTGAGGGACAGATTCCAGCAATCTACTACCACAGAAAGTGTCGCAGTATCTTCACTATGAAGCAAATTCTTGATGGCCTCCTTGCAAAAGAAAAGAAAAGTTGTGTCTCTGCTGAAGAGAAACAATCTAAGAGAGTAGCTCGACATGCTCCAAGTACATCTAGGACTTATGATGCAGAGTGCACATTTTGTCAGAAAAACAGCAAATATTCCAAGAGACAGAATACGAGAGAAGTACTAGTGCAGTGTCGAGAACTGCGAGCTGATGCAAAGATCAGGAGTGCAGCCACAAAGAAAAGGGACAGCAGAATCCTTGCCATTGTGAGTAGAGAACTTGTAGCAGCTGAAGGGCACTACCACAGGTCATGCTATAGACTTTACACCAAAGAAGAGGTTTCCAAAGGAGAGGTTGCCAGCAATGAAGATGATGATGCTGCAGCCCAGTATGAAGCTGCTGTGAATAAGGCATACAATGAGCTGTTCCTCTTCATCAGGATGGAGCTTTTTGGCAATCCTCAAGTGATGACAATGACTGATCTCTCTTCTAGAGTGGTAGCTTCAATGAACTCCCAAGGCATTGCCCAAGTCAAGGAATCAACCAAGAAGCACATAAGGCGAAACCTGGAGAGTGAGTTTGCTGGAGCCTTGCAGATATTCCCTGATGAGAAAGGAAAATTCCTCCTCTATCCCGATAACTTGTCCATGAGGGAACTTGCCAAAGAAAATCAGTCTCTCAAAAGGGAGCTACAGACCCTGAAAAGTGTCAGTGCACAAGATGTTATAGCCAAAGCAGCCATCAAATTGAGAGCAGACATTAAAAGTCAAGATGTTCCTCAAACCTGGCCGCCTGAAGTCAAACCAGAAGCAGAATGTCCTACCATTCCAGAGTCGCTCATTATCTTCCTGTACTCTCTACTCACAGGCTCAAATGATCCTGATCATGCATCCCAGAGAGTGCAGTGCCTTCTGCAGTCATTTGGCCATGACATAGTATATGCAGTGACATGTGGAAATACCAAGCCTTCCAAGCACATTGTTCTGCCATTCAGTGTCAAATTGTTGACAGGAAATGTAGAGTTGATAAACATCCTCAACCGACTTGGTCACAGTGTGTCCTATTCACAGATGGAAGAGATCAACACTGCCCTGTGTCTCCAGAAACTCTCATCATCAGGGAGTGGCATTGCCCTTCCAGCTAACATCCACCCTGGCATATTCACAACTTTAGCCTGGGACAATATCGACCGTCTTGAAGAAACTGTCAGTGGTGAGGGAACATCTCACAGAGTCAATGGGATTGCTGTGCAAGCAAAGCCAGTCAACCCACTTCCTGTCCAACCCATGCCCACTGTTCCCAAAACAAAGAAGAGAAGCATTGATGGACCCCCACCAATGTTACCAACTTACAATGCTGGACAACGGGTAGGGCCACCACAAAGCAAAAAGTCAGATGCCGATACTGCAGCCAATACTAAGCTTGCCAGAGAGAAAAACCTTCTTTGGGTCCTAGCACGCATGTCACAACAAGAAGAACAGTCAGTCAGCAGCTGGACAGGCTTCAACATCCTGACTTGAGGAGAGATGACGGTCATCCCCGACAATATAGGCTATCTGCCTACCATCAATGCTCCAGCGACACAAATGTCTACTGTCAACGAGGTGCTTAACCAGTCACTGAGCATCATGCAGTGCTTAGGCCTGAGGAAGATTGTCTGTGTCTTTGACCAAGCCCTGTATGCGAAGGCTGTCGAGATCACATGGAAACACAATGACAAGTTCCATGATATCATCGTTAGGCTTGGGGTATTCCACACCATCTGCACACTGCTGGCAATAATAGGAAAGCGTTTCCAAGATGCTGGACTCAAAGACCTCTGCATTGAGTCTGGCATGATTGCAGAAGGCTCAATTGCTGGTGTTATGGATGGCCGCAAGTACAACAGGGCAGTGCGACTACACAAGCTCCTGTATGAGGCTCTCATGCGACTGACCTTGAATGGTTTCCTGTCCTGGTTGGAAGAAACTCACAGGAATGACATGGTTCACCTGAATGAGACACTGAAGACCATTGGCAGCCTTGGGAAAGAAGTCTCACAACATGCTTTGAAGGAGGTCCTCGAGAACAGCTCTTGTACACGCATCATGGATCTATTTGAAGTCTACCGTGAGTTCCTTAGAGGTGGTAACGGCAGCCTCTCGAACTTCTGGATGTCCTATTTGGACATGGTTGAAATCTTGTTGGGGCTCATCCGAGCATCCAGAGAGGGAGACTGGATGCTACACTTGGCTAGCATTCGAGCAATGATCCCATGGTGCTTTGCTTATGACAGGATGAATTATGCACGCTACCTCCCCTACTACTACGCCCAGATGTCTGAGCTGCCCATCACACACCCAGATGTGTACACAGAATTCATGGAAGGAGGCTTCTCAGTCCAACTGGGCTCCACCAATCCCTTTGGCCGAATCCCTGTTGACCAAGCTATAGAAGAAACGGTGAACAAAGACACCCAAACAGCTGGAGGGACAAAGGGATTCAGCTTGAAGCCAGGAGCTGTGACCAAATATTATCTCACAGCTGAGTATAGAAGCATGTACCTCAGACAGCTGAGAGACCTGACAGGTCAAGGCAGGTGCAAATGGTCTCATCCAGATCTACAGAGTCCAGGGATCAAGAGAGATGAAGCAGATGTCCAGTCTCTCATGGACCTTATGGAGAATAACTGGCTCAATCCTATGTCCCCTGATGAGATTGATTTGGTTAGCCTCTCCACTGGCAACATGGCTCCACCTGATGTGACCATAGATCTCTTGAGAGCTCTTGAGAAAGGAGAAGAGGCCTACCAAGCATTCCAGCAAACAAGGTTAGATGCAGACCCGCCACCTGTGAAATTCCACGACAAGATGACCAAGCAAAGTCTGAAAACATTCTCCAATGTCAGCACAAAACAAGCTCATGGAAAGAAAGCACAGGATGTGGTTCTGAAGGCAGATAGAAACCTTTTCAGTCACATGATCCTGGTGGCTGAAAGCAGGAAGGTGAATCTGAAGGATGTCCTTGCCTACCCATTGGGCCCACTACCATGGGCACTGGCAAATGCTGATGGGTCCTTACGAAAAACAAACAAGGCTGCACTTGCCAGAGAGCTTGAAAAGAATGTATCTCCTGCAGAAGACATCCCAATCCCATCTACTTCCATCATTGATGGGATGAGCCTGGTCCAAAAAATGAATGGCAACAACAAAACCTTTGCACAGGTGGCAGAGTCAGCCTTGACCCAGGTCCTCCATGAGGGAGCACAGAGTGGGAGGATTGATGTTGTTTTTGATGTCTATCACCAGACTTCGATCAAAGATGCTGAACGACTGAACCGGGGTGGAGACATCACTCTCCAGTACAAGAATCTTGCAGGGGGACACCACGTCCAGCAGTGGAGAAAATTTCTGTGCAGTTCCTCCAACAAGACCAGTCTCATCAAGTTTCTGGTGGAAGAGTGGAAACTCCCACGATACAGAGCTATGCTGCATGGCAAGGTGTTGTACATGACCTGTGAGGAAACCTGCTACAAGTTGACAGAAGATGGGTGTGAGGAAGCAGCAGAACTGCACTCCACACATGAAGAAGCTGACACCCGTCTGCTCCTGCATGCATTGCATGCAGCAAATGCGGGCTCAAAGTCAGTTATCGTCACAGCTGAGGACACTGATGTCATGGTGCTTTGTCTTGGCTTCCAGAAGGACATCACCTGTCCCATCTACCAGAAGTGTGGGACTCAGAACCGCATACGGTTTGTCGACATCACCAAACTAGCAAGTTCACTTGGAGACAGCATCTGTGACAGCCTAATTGGCTTACATGCCTTCACAGGCTGCGACACTGTCAGTGCATTCGCTGGTCGAGGGAAGCTGAATGCCCTGAAGATAGTGAGAAAGCACACTTCCTGCCAAGAGACTTTTAGTCAACTGGGACAGACATGGAATGTGAGTGATGAGCTGTTCCAGAAAATTGAGCAGTTCACCTGTCGGATGTATGTTGCTAATAGCAGCACTGCTGAGGTGAACAAACTGTGTTACCAGCTCTTCTGCACCAAAAGGGGAGAGGTTGAGTCCAGCCAGCTGCCACCATGTAGAGACTGTCTCTTTATGCATGTTCAACGAGCCAACTATCAGGCAGCAATATGGAAGTGCTGTCTGCAGGCTAACCCTGTGGTGCCAAGCCCTACTGAGTATGGATGGACAGACGATGAAGGCAAGCTGGCCATTTACTGGATGCGCTCCCCACCTGCACCAGATGTGGTCTTGGAAATGCTAACATGCAAGTGTGTGCATTCATGCAAAATGCCAAGCTGCATGTGCCTGTCAAATGGACTTCCATGCACAGACATGTGCAGGTTACAGACCTGCAGTAACCAAAAACAGCAAGATGGTCCAGAACTGGACTTTGAACTTGGGGAGTCAGATGATGAGAGAAACGAGCAGTTTGATGAATGACAGTGTGATGATTCTGATGGTATTACTGTGGTAGTAGTCTATTGATGCACAGGATGTTGATTCTGGACTTGGTTACCCAGAGCTTGATAACAATAATGTAACCATATTCACATATACCCATTACCCTACCCATTACCATTACATATACCCACTAATGATATGGGATTACATGTATCATTGACTAAGTATATGTACACTACCGTTCAAAAGTTTGGGATCACATTGAAATGTCCATATTTTTGAAGGAAAAGCACTGTACTGTTCAATGAAGATAACTTTAAACTAGTCTTAACTTTAAAGAAATACACTCTATACATTGCTAATGTGGTAAATGACTATTCTAGCTGCAAATGTCTGGTTTTTGGTGCAATATCTACATAGGTGTATAGAGGCCCATTTCAAGCAACTATCACTCCAGTGTTCTAATGGTACAATGTGTTTGCTCATTGGCTCAGAAGGCTAATTGATGATTAGAAAACCCTTGTGCAATCATGTTCACACATCTGAAAACAGTTCAGCTCGTTACAGAAGCTACAAAACTGACCTTCCTTTGAGCAGATTGAGTTTCTGGACCATCACATTTGTGGGGTCAATTAAACGCTCAAAATGGCCAGAAAAAGAGAACTTTCATCTGAAACTCGACAGTCTATTCTTGTTCTTAGAAATGAAGGCTATTCCATGCGAGAAATTGCTAAGAAATTGAAGATTTCCTACACCGGTGTGTACTACTCCCTTCAGAGGACAGCACAAACAGGCTCTAACCAGAGTAGAAAAAGAGGTGGGAGGCCGCGTTGCACAACTGAGCAAGAAGATAAGTACATTAGAGTCTCTAGTTTGAGAAACAGACGCCTCACAGGTCCCCAACTGGCATCTTCATTAAATAGTACCCGCAAAACACCAGTGTCAACATCTACAGTGAAGAGGCGGCTGCGGGATTCTGGGCTTCAGGGCAGAGTGGCAAAGAAAAAGCCATATCTGAGACTGACCAATAAAAGAAAAAGATTAAGATGGGCAAAAGAACACAGACATTGGACAGAGGAAGACTGGAAAAAAGTGTTGTGGACGGATGAATCCAAGTTTGAGGTGTTTGGATCACAAAGAAGAACGTTTGTGAGACGCAGAACAAATGAAAAGATGCTGGAAGAATGCCTGACGCCATCTGTTAAGCATGGTGGAGGTAATGTGATGGTCTGGGGTTGCTTTGGTGCTGGTAAGGTGGGAGATTTGTACAGGGTAAAAGGGATTCTGAATAAGGAAGGCTATCACTCCATTTTGCAACGCCATGCCATACCCAGTGGACAGCGCTTGATTGGAGCCAATTTCATCCTACAACAGGACAATGACCCTAAACACACCTCCAAATTGTGCAAGAACTATTTAGAGCAGAAGCAGGCAGCTGGTATTCTATCGGTAATGGAGTGGCCAGCGCAGTCACCAGATCTGAACCCCATTGAGCTGTTGTGGGAGCAGCTTGACCGTATGGTGCGCAAGAAGTGCCCATCCAACCAATCCAACTTGTGGGAGCTGCTACTGGAAGCGTGGGGTGCAATTTCTCCAGATTACCTCAACAAATTAACAGCTAGAATGCCAAAGGTCTGCAATGCTGTAATTGCTGCAAATGGAGGATTCTGTGACGAAAGCAAAGTTTGATGTAAAAAAAATCTTATTTCAAATACAAATCATTATTTCTAACCTTGTCAATGTCTTGACTCTATTTTCTATTCATTTCACAACATATGGTGGTGAATAAGTGTGACTTTTCATGGAAAACACAAAATTGTTTGGGTGATCCCAAACTTTTGAACGGTAGTGTAAATGTCAATGTTGTTTAAAATATTAAAATAGTTCATTACCTCACTATGGTATTCCTTTTTATCATGTATTTTGATTGTGTATTTAAACAAATGTATAGAGACCAGTTTGTGACCTAACTGGCTTTGGTCTAGTTCTCATTTAAGGCTCACAATCACCTCACACAATGAAATAGTATGGGTATATTATACATTTCCTGAATCTTTACAGTCCTGTGAGTATTCCAGTGTTTGCGTTTTGTGTCCCTGATATTCCTAGATGCCACAGGGCTAAAAGAAAGTATATAGTTTAGGCGAAAATTGCAGAAAGATGTGTGTTATTGACGGGTTGAAGAGCTCAAGTGACCTCTATATTTGTGAGAAATATCCACAACAGGGCTTGAATGAAAGCTAAGAAGGTCCCCTTTAAAATGATACCAAAGACAATATTATAGAACATTGAAAAATGTCCTGACCATGAGGCTAAACCAGGATATGCACCAGCGTCTAAAATGCAATTTACTTTAGGGGGTGGTTAACTTCATGAGCTGATAACTGTGATACAGCTGCCACTCAGGAATGGTTATCATACCAAAATATCATCTACAGACATGGATCCTTTCGAAAATTATAAGTAAGTTTTGCCACCTTGAGTGTACCGAAATAGGAAATTTTGGGCTCTGGCCCATGAACTAAAGGGACAGTTACTGTTACTCGATCAGGTAGAACGAGTAAGCCAGCCCGTCGGCTGGATTTGCGAGCGCATTTTTTAGGGAAAAAATGTATAGAAAAATGAAAATAAATAAAAAATGTATGTAAAAATGTTGTTGGATAGTTATGGAGAGGGACGCATCTTTGAGGGACATGTAATGTACGGAATCTCTTACGGTGGCGGTACCGCGAACGCATCAGCACAGCTGTCGCGAGATTTGGTGTCTGTGACGTGAACCGGAAGTCTGTTGCTGTGTTCGCGTGTACTATAACGTGGTCAAGCAGCTTATTAAAGGCCCCTGAGCGTTCGGACTTGGTGGTGAGTTGTTCTTTATTAGTTACATGTCAGACAGACATTGGAGCGACTAAAGTTTGTCTTCTTTTGATGGCTGGGAGAGCGGGGCGGGCTAAGCTAACTGATAGCTCATGCAGAACCGCCACTTCCGGTAACACCGAGGGCGGTCTGACGCGACGCGGAATCAGGGCGGGCTAAGCTAACTGCTAGCTCATGCAGACCGCCACTTCCGGTAACACCGAGGGCGGTCTGGCGACGGCCTCCCCTGGCGTTGACTGTGGTGTTTTTGACGTCGTCGTGAGGAGTGCGGGGGGAGGTGTGTCGAGGGTGTCTGGCTGGGAGCGCTTGGTCTGCGACGCCCGGTGGGCCCGGAGCTGCGCCCGAGGAGGAAACACAGAGGGCGGTCTGACGCGACGCGGAATCAGGGCGGGCTAAGCTAACTGCTGGCTCATGCAGACCGCCACTTCCGGTAACACCGAGGGCGGTCTTGCGACGGCCTACCCTGGCGTTGACTGTGGTGTTTTTGACGTCGTCGTGAGGAGTGCGGGGGGAGGTGTGTCGAGGGTGTCTGGCTGGGAGCGCTTGGTCTGCGACGCCCGGTGGGCCCGGAGCTTGCCCCGAGGAGGAAACACAGAGGGCGGTCTGACGCGACGCGGAATCAGGGCGGGCTAAGCTAACTGCTAACCCTTGCAGACCGGCGGTTCCCACATTCATCCTGGCTGGCGTTACACTGATTTTTTGTTGTTGTTTAGTTTGGATATTTTGTTGTTTTTGTAGTTTTTGGGTGTAGTTTTGTCTTTGTGTTGTACGGGCTGGGGAAAATGACAAATAATAAAGTGTCCCTGTAATGGTAGCCAGCTCCACTTCCTCTGTTGTTGTAGGTGCAGTAGTAAGATGTTGTAGATGAGATGGTGCTTCACCAACGTCTATGACCATTTCCTCTGTTTCCTCTGCATTCACATCTAGAAGACTGGCTGAACATTGTTGACAATGGTTTACAGAAGACTGAAGTGTGTACTCAGAGTTGAAGGTGTCCAATCGATACGAGGTGCCACTCTGGGGGCCAGCGGACCACACATGGCCCCACTACCAAAACAAAGAAAGGTAAAGTAATCCTAACAGAAATGAAGCCATGAAAACGGGACTAACAGATTCACATAACCCAAGTTTTAAAGGTAAAAAAGAAGAAGCACAAATCAAGTCAGTCATGTGTAAGTTATTTGTGTTAGTCTCATTTGCTGCCACAACATGCTGACCACCATATTGTGAAACATAATGCACGGAAAAGCATCAACCCCTAGGTGGCGCCATCTGATTAGTTTTTAAAATACAGGAACGCAATACCTGGATAACCTTGGGGTTAAGGGGTTAAGTATAGGAGTAGTACCTTTCCTAGACAGCCATTCGTGGCGTCCTAGACTGGTGTCCATACACCCCAGCATCGTGTGAAGCACAAAACACAGCCTCTCCATGATGAATGACCGTCCGTTCGTGGTGAAGAGCCACACCCTCCTCGCGGTCATCCTGTTAACGTTGTCAGGAGACAACACAGCAGAACACGGCGGATCTAGAGGAGTAAACCTCTATAATAAATCCCGCTGTTCCTATGGGTAGCAGTAGTCCATGGTGCATTCATCGAGACTGATTCTGTCGGCAAACTGACGTCTGTTACAGTAGATCTATGTTTGGCATCATATATATCTATGTCTGGAATACCTTGGACTTGGCCTATCTTACCAGGCTTGAGCTGAAAATTCTGACTATCCACATTATTTTCTTGTGTCTCTTTAGCCTCTCCCTGTCCAGTAAATGACTCTTGAATTACATTATATTACATTACATTACAGTAATTTAGTCGACGCCTTTATTCAGAGTGACTTACAATAAGTGCATTTAATGTAGGAAATCAGGAGAACTACTAGTCATCAGAGGTCATAAGTGCAGCTAAACAAGCATCTAAGAGCAAAACCAGTGCTAAAGTAAAAGCGCAAGAAAGAGGTTTTTTTTAATGAGTGAATACAATAAGTGCTAAGAACAAGTAACAGGGTAGTAGCTCTTGAAGAGGTGAGTTTTCAACCTGCGTCGAAAGATGGGCAGCGACTCCGCTGTCCTGACATCAGTGGGGAGTTCATTCCACCACTGTGGGGCCAGGACAGAAAAGAGCCTTGACCGGGTCGATTGGCAGCAGGGGTCGATTGGCAGCAGGGGCCTCTGAGCGATGGGCAACCAGGTGTCCCGAGGCAGCAGAGCGAAGTTGTCGGGCGGGGGTGTAGGGCTTGACCATGGCCTGGAGATAGGAAGGAGCTGTCCCTCTCACTGCCCTGTAGGCTAGCATCAGAGTCTTAAACTGGATGCGAGCAGCTACTGGGAGCCAGTGTAGGGACATGAGAAGGGGAGTTGTGTGGGAGAACTCAGGGTAGTTGAACACCAGATGAGCTGCAGCTTTCTGAACAAGCTCCAGACGTCTGATGGCCAAACGCCAGAGTGCCAGCAAGGAAGAAGTTGCTGTAGTCCAGCCGGGAGATGACCAGAACCTGGATGAGCACCTGTGTCGTCCCATCGGTGATGAATGGGCGAATCCTCTTCATGTTATAGAGGAGAAATCTGCAGGAGCGAACAACCGATGCAACGTTTGCAGCAAACGACAGTTGGTCTTCCAGGATCACACCCAGATTCCTCGCTGTCCGAGTTGGCATCACCACGGTGTTGTCAATGGTGATGTCCAGGTCTCGGGGCAGGCAACCTTTCCCCGGGAGGAACATCAGCTCTGTCTTGTCCGGATTGAGCTTCAGGTGGTGTGTCGCCATCCACTCCAAGATGTCAGTCAAGCACGCAGCAATGCATGTCTCTACTTGTGTGTCAGAGGGAGGAAAGAACAAGCTGGGTGTCATCGGAATAACAATGGTAAGAGAAGTCATGCGAGCGAATAACAGAACCCAGGGATGTCGTGTACAGGGAGAAAAGGAGAGAACCCAGAATTAGTTTTATATTTTCATTTTGAGCCAGCATCATGGCCTCTTCCTCATAACCAGCTTGCTGCTCCGCATCCTGCCTCGCTGTTTCTGTTTTTGGGAGGTGTTCTTCTGGCTGAATGTTAGTAGGTGGCTGTATAGCTCCACCACACTGATTTCCTTGTGTATCAATGTATGTGTTTCACCGCTGGCACGTGTTGCTTCTGACTGGCTGATGCAAGAAAGCAGTGATTGGTCTTAACTTCTTTACCATGTCATTTTCAAGTCTCTTTCTCTTGCGCTTGCTAGCACCACTTTCAAACCTTTTACTCTTGCTCAGATTAGAATCTGAAAATAAAAAGTAAAATTAACCTTCAACAGTTACTAGAAAGGAACATATTAAGGGGTGCTCTCACAAAATGGGGTTCACTTTAGTGAATAAAAAAAATTAAAGAATTAACTTTTTCTGTATAATATTTGGGCAACTTTTCTTAAAGAATTGTTCCTCCTTGATAATTATATTGCAAAATCTGAATCAAATCTGCTTCCAAAAAACCGTTTACAAAACGAGTATGCTTTTTCCTATCGTTAACAAAGACGCTATAAATCAGCGTAGTTTTATTACTAACATGACTGATGAAAACGGCCACATCCTCTGCAGATACTTGCACAGCTGTGTTTTCAAGTTATCTATCTTACCGCTTTCCTGGAAGGACAAAATCAATACAGAAATCAAACTAGTGTGGAGTTATCAGCTTAAGACAGTATTATTCTTAAGTGGAATGCAAGGAAAATTACTGAAGGGTTGTTTGGAGACTACAGTGTGTTATGACAGCATGTGTCAGAAAGGCCTATGACAGTGTCAAAAATATTATATACCTTTCCGGAAGGCCCCTAGATTTTGAGGCCCGAGGCTTCAACCTGCCAAGCCTATAGGTAAATCCGGCACTGACAAACACACAAAAAACACACATACAATGACTTTGATTAGTCTTGAATGAGTTGAATGAGTTGATGTCCACCTTGGTTGTTTTTCGCATCCTCTCACTCTTCATCATATGTCCTGTACACAAGTCCTCATGTAGCCCAAAGACATCAACTCTGCAACAAGAGAATGATCATTAAGTTTCAGTTGAAATTCCTCTGCAAACCTTGACATTACTGAGACAAGCAAATGGCCGTGGCTCATCTGACTTGGAGGACACTTCCCAGTTTTGCCTTTAATACTAGAACAACCAAGCCGGTCATTTTGACGGTTTTGGATTTTCAATGTTTAACAACTTTGTGAAAAGAAAAAAGATACAGACCTGCCGCTCTCTGAATGCTCCTAAAATTGCATATATTTGCATTAAAATGAGTTTTAGATCAATTGCACAAAAAAGTTATAAGATCTATCTAAAACGACCATGAGCCATCAAAATGATCGTGCATAATTTGCGTGTGATCGCGTGCATCATGTCACGATTTATGATGTGTGTTTGTCACGTCATTTCCTTCGCGGGGTTCATTGCTCTGTCCTAGAAACACACTAGCGTTCTCTAGTGCAGAGAAATAGTCTAAATTTGATTTTTGATTATTGGTTACAGATGCACCATGGCTACCACTGACGCGTTGCACTATTTACAGGCGTTGGACAGTGGCCATTTTAAATTACCATTTTAAATTAGCTCATCAAAATCCACAACCTGCCCTCTTGATCCCCTCCCCACTCCCCTACTGAAGAAATGCCTCCCTGCCCTATGCCCCTACCTCACCAACCTTTTTAATTCCTCACTGTCCCATGGAATTGTCCCCTCTGCCTTCAAAACTGCCACTGTCACCACAATTCTCAAGCAATCCGGTCTTGATCCATCCTGCCTCAACCACTACCGGTCAATCTCCAACCTCCCCTTCCTCTCAAAAACCTTGGAACGCATTGTCGCCACACAACTCCAAACCTACCTACACTCCCAACAACCTACTCGAACCCCTCCAGTCCGGTTTTCGCCCACTCCACAGCACTGAAACTGCAGTCCTGAAAGTACTCAACGACCTCTTCACCTCTGCTGATACTGGAGCCCTTAAGATCCTCATCCTCTTACACCTGAGTGCAGCCTTCGATACTGTGAGCCACAACATCCTGCTCACCAGACTGAAAGATATCGGTATTGAAGGCACTGTACTCAGCTGGCTCCAGTCCTACCTCTCCAACAGGTCACACTTCATCTCACTTCACAACCCACTCCTCTGTTCCATCCACAGTCACACAAAGTGTTCCCCAAGGTCCCTCTCATATAATCATTCCTAATCCTGTCCTTCTTCGTCACTCCCAGTGAAAATCTTAGCATCTTCAACTCTGCCACCTCCAGCTCCGCCTCCTGTCTTTTCGTCGGTGCCACTGTCTCCAAACCATATAACATAGCTGGTCTCACAACCATCTTGTAAACCTTCCCTTTAAATCTTGCTGGTACCCTTCTGTCGCAAATCACTCCTGACACTCTTCTCCATCCACTCCACCCTGCCTGCACTCTCTTCTTCACCTCTCTCCTGCACTCCCCGTTACTTTGGACAGTTGACCCCAAGTATTTAAACTCAAATGCCTTTGTCACCTCCACTCCTTGCATCCTGACCATTCCACTGTCCTCCCTCTCATTCACGCATAGGTATTCCGTCTTGCTCCTACTGACTTTCATTCCTCTTCTCTCCAGTGCATACCTCCACCTCTCCAGGCTCTCCTCAACCTGCACCCTAGTCTCGCTACAGATCACAATGTCATCCGCGAACATCATCGTCCATGGAGACTCCTGCCTGATCTTGTCCGTCAACCTGTCCATCACCATTGCAAACAAGAAAGGACTCAGAGCCGATCCTTGATGTAATCCCACCTCCACCTTGAACCCATCTGTCATTCCAACCGCACACCTCACCATTGTCACATTTCCCTCATACGTATCCTGCACCACTCCTACATACTTCTCTGCAACTCCTGACTTCCTCCTACAATACCACACCTCCTCTCTCGGCACCCTGTCATAAGCTTTCTCTAAATCCACAAAGACACAATGCAACTATTTCTGGCCTTCTCTATACTTCTCAATCAACATTCTCAAAGCAAACATCGCATCTGTGGTGCTCTTTCGTGGCATGAAACCATACTGCTGCTCGCTGATCATCACCTCTCCTCTTAACCTAGCTTCTATTAATCTTTTCCAAATCTTCATGCTGTGGCTGATCAACTTTATACATCTGTAGTTGCTACAGTTCTGCACATCACCCTTGTTCTTGAAAATCAGTACCAGTATGCTTCTTCTCCACTCCTCAGACATCTTCTCACTTTCCAAGATTGTGTTAAACAATCTAGTTAAAAACCCCACTGCCATCTCTCCTAAACATCTCCATGCCTCCACAGGTATGTCATCAGGACCAACTGCCTTTCCACTCTTCATCCTCTTCATAGCTGCCCTCACTTCCTCCTTGCTAAATCCACTGCAATTCCTGATTCACTATCCCTACATCATCCAACCTCTCTCTCTCTCTCTCTCTCTCTCTCTCTCTCTCTCTCTCTCTCTCTCTCTCTCTCTCTCTCTCTCTCTCTCTCATTTTCTTCATTCATCAGCCCCTCAGAATACTCCTTCCACCTTGTCATCACACTCTCCTCGCTTGTCAGCACATTTCCATCTCTATCTTTGATCGCCCTAACTTGCTGCACATCCTTTGCAGCTCGGTCCCTGTGTCTAGCCAATCGGTACAAGTCCTTTTCTCCTACCTTAGCGTCTAACCTGTCATACTACTCACCATATGCTTTTTCCTTTGCCTTCACCACCTCTCTCTTCGCTTTACACTGCATCTCCTTGTACTCCTGTCTACTTTCTTCATCTCTTTGACTATCCCACTTCTTCTTTGCCAACCTCTCCCTCTGTACAATTTGCTTTTTTTCGTCATTCCACCACCAAGTCTCCTTGTCTTTCTTCCTCTGTCCTGATGACACACCAAGTACCTTCCTAGCTGTCTCCCTCACTATTTCTGCAGTGGTTGTCCAGCCATCTGGCAACTCTTCACTACCACCCAGTGTCTGTCTTAACTCCTGCCTGAACTCCACACAACAGTCTTCCTTCTTCAACTTCCACCATTTGATCTTTGGCTCTGCCTTCACATGCTTCCTGTTCTTGGTCTCCAAAGTCATCCTACGGACAACCAACCAATGCTGCCTAGCTACGATCTCCCCTGTCACCGCCTCGCAGTCTCCAATCCCTTTTAGATTGCGCCTTCTACATAAGATATAGTCCACCTGTGTGCACTTTCCTCCACTCTTGTATGTCACCCTGTGTTCCTCCCTCTTCCATTTCTATCCTTTTTGCAAAATCCACCACCATCTTTCCTTCCACATTTCTCTCCTTGACACCATACTTACCCATCACTTCCTCATCACCTCTGTTCCCTTCACCAACATGTCCACTGAAGTCTGCTCCAATCACCACTCTCTCCTCCTTGGGTACCCTCTCCACTACATCATCAAACTCACTCCAGAATTCGTCTTTCTCTTCCATCTCACACCCAACTTGCGGGGCATATGTGCTGATAACATTCAGCAATGCACATTCGATTTCCGGCTTCATTCTCATCACTCTGTCTGACACTCTCTTCACCTCCAGCACACTCTTGACATACTATTCCTTCAGAATTACCCCTACCCCATTACTCCTCCCATTCACACCATGGTAGAAGAGTTTGAACCCACCTCTGATACTCCTGGCCTTACTCCCCTTCCACCTTGTCTCTTGCACACACAGTATGCCTACCTTTCTTCTTTCCATCATATCAGCCAGCTCACTCCCTTTACCAGTCATAGTGCCAACATTCAAAGTTCCAACTCTCTCCTCCACACTCCTACCCTTTCTCCTCTCTCGCTGTCTCCAGACATGCCTTCCCCCTCTCCTTCTCCTTTGTCCAGCAGTAGCATAGTTTCCACCGGCACCCTGCTGGTTAACAGTACCGGTGGCGGTCGTTGGTAACCTGGGCCTCGACCGATCCGGTATGGAAATCTTATTTATGATCCGCATATTTGATTTGGCAAAAAAATTATGCTGGATGCAACCCTCCCCATTTATCCGGGCTTGGGACTGGCACTAAGAATGCACTGGCTTGTGCATCCGCAGTGGCTGGGATTGAGAGTTATTGGGGAAAAGTGCAATATAAGTAAAATGCATTATTGTTATTATTATTATTACTACTTTTAAATTGTTTGAAAAATAGTATTAAAGTTGTTAAAATGTTAATTTTGGTGTTAGTCATTTCTTAACTGACATACTAACATATCCATTGCATTAATATCTCAACTGGGTATTTATCCTGACAGAATATAGAGTTTAAAAACCGTGGCAGTCAAAATGACCGCCCATGGTCATTCTAGTAGTTTTTAAGTTCCGGTCGTTGTTTGGGACTGTTTTAATATTTATTTTCGGTTCTTTTTTTTTTACATTTCACGTTTTATGGCGTTGTTACGTTTGTTATATTAGCAATATGTTTTCTGTTTCGTTTTTCAGGTAATATTTTCACTTTTTCCATTTTACTATTCAAGTTCGACCATGTCTCTCTGAAGTTTAAATTGTTTAAAAATAGTATTATTTTTTTGTCATTAATATTTTTTATTTTTTATTTTTCCAAAACACCAACATTACAGTACAAACAAAACAAAAACAAAAAAAACCGAAGCAAGCTTAACAGCACAGCATGATAGGCCCCAACTCCCCGCCCCCCCCCCCACAACACAAAACACACCCACCTGATATACATCAAGGCTCACTTTTACATATTGTCATTTAATGATCCGTGCCACCGATAAATCTGAGAACGCTACCCCACATTTCAGTGAATTTAGACAGAATCTCTCACAGGATCTCATTAGCTATCATCAACTCGTATGAGGCTGTAGCCGTCATAAGTTCGATCCAGTCCTTATAGCACAGTGTGCTTGTATTTTTCCAGTTCCTTAATATAACCTCGGCTGCATTAAGGAGGCCTGCAAGGGCTAACCCAGACTGTGCCTTCATAAATAAAAATAAAAATAATTATAATAATAAAAATACTAATATAAAAATAAGATATCATAATAAAATAAATATAAACATAATATAAATATAATAATATAATGATAATATAATGTAAATATAATATAGAAATATGATAATAAAATATAATAATTAAATAATAATTAAAAATAGTATTATAGCTGTTAAAATGTTAATTTTGGTGTCAGTCGTTTCATAACAGACACTAATATAGGCAATGCATTAATATCTCAACTGGGTATTTATCTTGACAGAATATAGAGTTTAAAAACCAGCGGTCATTTTGACCACCCACGGTCGTTTTAGGTAGGAGTGAATGCCGGTTAAAAGTGGTTGTGAGCCCCCTCAGCATCGCCCCTGTGACCCTTAATAATCCCTCTCTCTGACCCTTCACAACCAATTCATCAAGAAAGCTCATTTAGTTGTTTTTTTTTTTTACTCTGCTTTGTATTACTCCTTCAGCCTTCACTGTCCGTGTTGTAGCAAATACTGACGGTGTTTTATATATCTACAATAAGTAAAACTAATTTCCAGTATTTCAGGACAGAATATTTTTGTTATTCTCATTTTTCTGGCTGCTCTTCACTGAGTGAGTTTTGCTTTGGTCGGCGTTTCTTTTCCTTCCCCAAAAAGAAGGGAAAAGTGTCCCGGGCTAACGAGGGGCGGCGAGACGTTTCGGTGATGGACTTAGACAGGGCTGTGAACTGTGGGCGGAGACCGACTTCAAAGGAGCTCAGTAGAGGAGCTTCTATTTGTTTCACAGCCGAATCGATGTTTTCTATTTTTACAGCAGGATGTGACATTTTAAGCACGCGGCATTGTCAGATATGTCTGGTGTGGTTAGAGAGCGCGCGTTATAAATGACGTGACAGTGATTGGGATTCATGTGTTTGATATTTGTATAATAACCTAATCCATACTTCTGCCTTTACTGTGTATGAGGCAACGTGGTGGAGGATTAGTGAAGTCCCCGGAGATGTCTCCCACTGAGCTTACTTTACTTTCATGTTTTTACTTTTGTCTGTGCACTGCCAATCGTACCATTCAGGAAAACCAAAAAAAAAAAATAAAGCTCTTGAGATTGCTAATTAAGTTTTTTTTTGCAAACTGATTTTGGTAGCACGTTTCAAGCCCACCCGGAATGTGTCAGTTGCTCCGCGTGGTGATGGAAGTGATCTCCGGCTCCTTTCTTGTGTTCGACTCGTGCTCGAGAGTTGTGACAGCCATTGTTCTGAAATGGATCAGCTCTGCTTTTCTAATCCACTCCTGAGTTTTTCGTTACATTCTTCTCCAAATTATGTCTGCACCGTACTCTCTTAACAGCCAATAGTGACTGGCCGTCCTGCAACGATAAGGGGACTTCTTCTTCTTGGTTTATTACTGCCAGGAGCCCATCAGGGCTCAAGACTGCCTGTCTGCAGCCAGACAGCAGTCTGGAATTTTGTGTTTTTCCACCAGAGGGCAACATGTACTGTAATCCACAAACAACTCTGATGTCTCCCCCCCCCCCCCAGCCAGCCCCCCCCCCCCCCATGCTCCACATGCAACACGCATCTACAGGCCATGCATTTTGCCAACACGGAATTCCCCGTAGCTTCAGTAGATGTTTTATGGAGCTCTTGGTTGGCCCAGGATTTCAAACTTGATGATTTTTCATGTTTATGCCTAACAGGGAAAGGAAACATCAGGAAGATGGAATGGCTATTCCTATATTATTCCATATCCCTTGAATAAGTGACGGGTTAAGGGGTAGCCGAATGCTCTATTTTTCTAAGTGTGAAGAAAAGACTCACGTGTATTTTTTGAACGAGGGTGGAGGTCGCACAACTAGAAATGACAAGATGTTATTCTGTGGGTGAGGGAGTTAGAAGTCAGGTTCATGACGTACTTCACATCTCAAAACTATCAGCTGCACCGATGAGCCGAAACATTATGACCACCTGCCCAGCATGCTGTTGGTCCCCTGTGTGCTGCCAAACAGTGCCGACCCGCTGAGGCGTGGACCCTGCAAGACCTCTGAAGGTGGCCTGTGGTATCTGGCGCCTAAACATTTGCAGCAAATCCTTCAAGTCCTGCAAGTTGCGAGGCGGAGCTGCCGTGGATCGGACTTTCTTTGGTCCAGCACATTCCACAGATGCTCAATCGGATCGAGAGCTGGAGAATTTGGAGGCCAGGGCAACACCTCGAACACTTCATCATGTTCCTCAAATCATTCCTGAACAAGGTGTGCAGTGTGGCAGGGCGCATTATCCTGCTGAAAGAGGCCGCTGCCATCAGGGAATACCGTTGCCATGAAAGGGTATACATGGTCTGCAACAATTAGGTAGGTGACACGTGTCAAACCGACGTCCACATGAATGGCCGGACCCAGGGTTTCCCGGCAGAGCGTTGCCCGGAGCATGACACTCCCTCCACCGGCTTGTCGTCTTCCCACAGTGCATCCTGTTGCCATCACTGTGCCAGGTAAATGGCACACGTACACGATCACCAACGTGATCTTAAAGAAAACGGGACTCAACAGACCAGGTGACCGTCTTCCATTGCCCCATGGTCCACTTCCGACGATCGCGTGCCCATTGTAGGCGCATTCGACGGTGTACAGGGGTCGTCGTGGGCGCTCCGACCGGTCTGCGCCTACGCAGCCCCCATACACACAGGGTGCGATGCATCGTGTGTTGTGACGCATTCCTGCTGTAACCATCATTTTCTGTGACTTGTGCCACACTAGAACTTCTGTTGGTTCCGACCACATGGGATAGCCTTGGTCGCCCTGACGCGTCGATGAGCCTTGGGTGCTCAATACCTGGTTTGTGGTTTGTCCCTCCTCAGACCGCTGTCAGTAGGTACTCACCACTGCTGACCAGGAGCACCCGACAAGCCTTGCTGTTTCAGACACTCTGACCCAGTCATCTGGCCATAACAAGTCGGCCCTCGTTACAGCTGCTCAGGTCTTAACACCTGCCCATTTCTCCTGCATCCAACACGTTGTCTGCGAGAACTGATTGCTCACTTATCATCTAATCTACCCAGACCTTGACGTGTTTCCTTGTTTGGAGGTGATCAATGTTGTTCGGTTAACCTGTGAGTGGTCATAAAGTTTTGGCTCACCAATGTATATCAGCTGTCAACTGCAATACTGGGCAATGCCTAAAGAGTGCAATACCTCTTTTGACCTACAGGGGTCTCTCATGTGCCGTGCGGGCCTTCCTGTCTAGCCGGTGCAGATAAATGGCATCTCGTTAATCAAATCTGCTTGAGTGCGCTCAGGTTGCTATGGCAATAATTATCAGAGCTGCCTAATTAACTTCTTTAATTGCTTAATGATATATGACCCTCTGAACTCTCGTTTTTTTTTTTCACACTAATCCAAGTTGCCGTGTTATTTTCCAGCCATTTTCACTCCCCGCTGTAACCCACGAACGGCAAGATAATAGAAATTATGGAGGAATTAAATTCAGCGCCACATCATTTCCTCCCCAGCCAGCCCACACAGCCTGCGTAGCTTGGGTAGAGTGAACGATGGCGAACTTGCCACGGAGCCGCCTGGGCGTCCACTGTAGGCCGACGTGACTCCTGTGCTGTGGCCCCCGAGAGCAGGCTAGCAGCAGGTGACCTCGTGTGACAGTTGACTGAAGGTTGGGAGCAGGGAGCCTGTCGTCTCAGATCAGCCCCGATGCTGCGGCAGGGGCAGCCAGGCGTAACTCCGAGACGCACGGAGGCGGGGGTGGGGGGGGGGTGGGAGCATACCTGGTGACAAACACTCCGCCATCCTGTCACACCCGGCCTCCTCCTCCTCCCTGTCGACTGCCTCTCCTCGCGGCTTCTTGTCAGCCCCACGACCCACTCAACGAGCTACATCCACACCCATCTCCGTCTCCATCTCCCATCTCCGGGAAGGTCGGTTTCTCACACAATCCGTGCCTTTGGCGTGACGTCAGGATTTCCGCTTCCCTCGCCGCTCTCCGAGGTCGCGGACGCGTAGTCGCACAAAGGCCGCGTGGGCAGTCGCACAAAGGCCCCGCTACGCCCGAAGACAAGACGTTCAGATCCATGTCTGAATTATGGGATCGGTGCTGGGTCAGCAGACCACAGCGGCTGGGAGAGCCCTTAGGACCAGCTCTCTGTGACCATCAGGAAGCTTTTAATGTCAGACCAGGCTTCGGCAAATTGTTAGTGTAGTTTTCGTCAATGTTTACCATATGTTTGGCAATCCCCGACCGACTCAAATGTGGTACCGGTTCCCCGTCCATAACCTAACCTAATCTCATCTAACCTTCCTTTAGCTGTCTGCTTTACTCAGGAGCAGCATCCATCCGCGTGCTTTAATTGTACCTGCCCGCCTTTGTTCGTGTAGAGCTGATGGGGGGGTGGGGTGGGGTGAGGTGGGGGGGGGGAAATTGACAGGGGAAGATTATCTTTGTAACACCTCTGCACTGCATCACTGTGCTTTTTCTCCCGTGAGTGGATTTCATGGCTGGGAGTGCAATCTGAAATAGGATTAGTGGTAGTTGTCGGGTAGAGTTAGCTAAACCTCTTTGCGTCAGGTATGGCAGGGAAAAGTCTGTCACCGCGGCTGCAAGAAGCATTTAGCAGTGCATATTGCTGCAGGGGGATTCTTCACATTTTACAAACCCCGTCTCTGCGGACTGTGGGGCAGGCACAGGGGCAACTTTATGGGAGGGGGGGTGGGGGGGTTTGCCTTTAAAAAAGAACAAAACGATATAATTTATGCACGGGGAAAAATAGGCGGCCTCGATGTGTACGGCCAAAATGTTGGGAGTAAAATGCAACCTTTTGTTTCAAAGAAAAAAAAAAGAAAAGAGAAAAGTCCCATAAAACCAGGAGAACACCCCCTCCCCCCCCCTCCACCCGCCCCATTACTTCTCTATACTTCTGTGACATTGGGAGGCCACATGGTTGGCTGCGGCCCAGACCCATGGAGCGGACGCATTCTTGGGATGGCCATCGGCTGTGTACCGGCTAGGATGCCCAACCCATCACTCCCACAGTTTCCACACACAGCAGAGTCGCGCTAGCAAACAACAGTTTCGCGGTGGTCTTATGTAACGATTGGGTTGTGAGGAAGGGAGGGCTTGAGGGAGGGATTATAGATTGATATGGGGGGGGGGGGGGGAGAGAGCGAGAGAGAGAGAGCGAGAGAGAGAGTGAAATGGAATGTTGTTTAGGACTGAGCGCTGAAGCCAAAAAGGATCTCGCATTCAATAAACTGATTTGCCCCGAGCTAGTATATAGCCGAACCCAAAGCTTCACAAGAACAAGAGCCCAAACTTGAAATTATCCCGAGGTGACCTGGACACATTCACGGGGGAAACGGGGGGATTTAAAGTTTTCTCTCTCTTTGTTTACCCCCCTTGCCATAACAGCGTGAGGAGAACTTAGGGACATTCCATGAGCTAGACACCAGTGGCAGCAGTTGTTCCTCCACAGAGAAGACTGCCAGGGTGTGGGAGTGCATGGCACATCAGGGCACATCAGGGCACATCAGGGCACATCAGTGTTCCCGCAGGCTGACTCGGTGGCTCTCGGGTCATGGTACACGAATCAGGGAAAGACGAACCGGTAGAGAAAAAGCAACCGCCCTCCAAGGTGTAGGAGACCCCGTGACAGCTCCTTCGTCTAGGAATCGACGTTCTTGGACACCGGGTGACCAATGAGAAGTAGGAGACCTTCTTCATGACGGCAAACTAGGACAATATTGTTGTCGTTTGTGCAGTTGTATCGTCATTCGGCTCACGTCGGCGTTGAAATGAGCGGCATCGTCATATCAGTACGTATGATAAATACACGCCGCTGCTGGTTATTATGGGTATCCATGCGTCTCAGCCCGCCTTACATCTGTCCCGGCTGCGTGACTCAGTCTCGGTGTTTGTGAGGCGGAGGTACCCACCTAGCTGTGATGAGGGCTACATTGCTGCGGGGCTTGCCAGAAAGCTATATATCCACCCTGCTGGCACGGGTTCAGTGTTTTCATTCCATATGATAGGAGTCACACCACATTCCTGTTACAACTTCTCTGCGGTGCATAAAAATCTCCTCTTGAAACCGCAGGACCATGTGTTTTGAATTTTCCCTTTGTTTGTTCTCATTTACGGCATCTCCATTTTTGCTCTCCTTCTCCCTCTCTCTCTCGCGCACGCACGCATGCACGCACGCACACACACACTGGTCAGTCGCTCTCTTCGTGTTGTGATTGACCCGTTTAGTTCCTCATAAAAGAATTCCATTGAAGGTTACGGTTGTCAGTGACAACCGGCTCTTCAGTGCCAGCCTCAATCAGCGCCGGGGCTTTCCATCCCGGAGGAGACAACACATCCATCCAATGCGCCCTACGTCCCCACACCAACGCCACGGAGGCCACTGCCGAGCAGCTTTTGGAAGCTTATTTTGAAGCTAGCGCTCTGCGCGCCGGTGATGTGCTGCAGCGTGGTCCGCCGGTGGAGTCCCGCAGTCGAGTCCCGCCGTCCCTCTGGGGTGAAAGCTGGATTCAGGAGCACTTTATCTGCCGTTTCATGTCATGTACTTGACGCTACATATCGGGTTCCCCCAGCCCACAGCAGCATCGCGAAGACGAAGACATGTCCAAAAACTTCAAGAACACACATATACCCAAACTAGCACCTATACCCACACTAGCACATATACCCACACTAACACATATACTCACACTAACACATATACCCACACTAGCACATATACACACACTAACACATATACACACTAGCACATATACACACACTAACACATATACCCAAACTAACACATATACCCACACTAACACATATACCCACACTAACACATATACACACTAGCACATATACCCACACTAACACATATATCCACACTAACACATATACACACACTAACACATATACACACTAGCACATATACCCACACTAACACATATACACACTAGCACATATACCCACACTAACACATATATCCACACTAACACATATACCCACACTAGCACATATACCCACACTAACACATATATCCACACTAACACATATACCCACACTAGCACATATATCCACACTAACACATATACCCGCACTAGCACATATACCCAAACTAACACATATACCCACACTAACACATATACCCACACTAACACATATACGCAAACTAGCACATATACCCACACTAACACATATACCCAAACTAACACATATACCCACACTAACACATATACCCGCACTAGCACATATACCCAAACTAACACATATACCCACACTAACACATATACCCACACTAACACATATACCCACACTAACACATATACCCACACTAACACATATACCCAAACTAACACATATACCCACACTAACACATATACCCACACTAACACATATACCCACACTAACACATATACCCACACTAGCACATATATCCACACTAACACATATACCCGCACTAGCACATATACCCAAACTAGCACATATACCCACACTAACACATATACCCAAACTAACACATATACCCACACTAGCACATATACCCACACTAACACATATACCCACACTAACACATATACTCAAACTAACACATATACCCAAACTAGCACATATACCCACACTAACACATATACCCACACTAGCACATATACCCACACTAACACATATACTCAAACTAACACATATACTCAAACTAACACATATACCCAAACTAGCACATATACCCAAACTAGCACATATAGCTATACTAAATAATGATAATAATAATAAAAAATCCCAGCCAGGATGACTGTGGGAAGTGCCGGTCTGCATGGGCTAGCAGTTAGCTTAGCCTGCCCCGCTTCCGCGTCCTGTCAGACCGCCCTGCTCGCTCGCAGTTGGACATGCAGCGTGTCTACGTGAGCACCAACCGGGTTTGACCTTCCCACATGTTTGCTTTTTTGCAGTTAATGTTTAAACTACATTTGTGTAATATGACAGAAACCCCGCCCCCCCCAAAAAAAAAACCAAAAAACAAAACAATCGCATTTGTAGCCAAAGGTCATTGGGGATGTCTTAAATGGTTTTAAAGCCGCATCACACCTTATCAACCTGTTCGGTGCAGGACTGAATCTAGACCCGTTGTGAACTCTGCGAAGTACCAGGGACTACTGGCACACTTTTACTTTAAGAACTCTTGAATCTGAAAAAAGGAAAAACCAAAAGCGAGTGAAACTCTTCCCATATTGGTGGGAAACGTTCCCATCAACAGGTTTCTGTGAGGACGGTCGCGCCGGGGAGGCCTTTACACCGCTCGTCCTGTCACTGCGAGCGCCGAGACGGGCACGCACGCCGGAACCGCGCGCGCTTCCCAAAACTAACCGCAAACGGAGACGACGGAAGCCCGTCATCATATTGAATTTAACATATGATGATGCGCCGCGCTGTCTAGCCATACGTCGTGCGCGAGAGGGGAGCTGATGCTGCGTGCCGCGGAGGGAGTGACTTGATCCCGCGAGCGGCGCGCGGTTGGGGTTCCGTTCGGGGGCAGCACTTTCTTTCCCGACGCGTTATAGTTTGGCGGCTGGAAGCGGCCGCCGCCCGGCGTGCACCGTCGCAGAGACCGCCAGCGCGCAGCGACGCACTCGGCTCCCGACGTTTCAGCCGAACAAAGGCTTTTTAAAAGCCCCTCGGCGTGTGACAGGCGTCCCTCGGCGCGCGGTGTAGCCTACATACGGGGGGAGGGGGGGAGGAGGAGGGGGAAGGCAGGCAAGGAGGATGCTCCGGAGCCACGAGGCTCTTCCCGTCTGGAATTCTGCGGCTTTATAAATGATTCACGAGAGCCCGTTTTTTAAAGGGAGTCGCTCGCGCCGACTTTCAGTTCGCCGCGCGCGTAAAGGGCCGCGCGCAAATCTGCAGAGAGGAGCCGGACGAATTAACGAGGAGAAGTGTTGAGCGGACCACCCCCCCCCCCCCACCCAACCCACCCACCCACCCACCCCACCAACCACCACCTCCACCCCCGCCCGCCCGCCCCCCCCTCCGACCTTAAGAAAAGTGTAGCCCGGTTTGATTTGGGACTTGGTAAAGGCGCGCGCTCCGCCCGCCGGGCCGGTTTGACGGACCGCCTGTCAGAACGGGATCAACTGTTGCTGCAGCGGAGCGAGCGTAGAGGCGTGCGGCAAGTGTGCCGGGCTGCGAGCGAAGGCGGACCGCTGGACGTGCGACCGCCGCTCCGTCGCGCCCCACGCCTCGCGTCGTAGGCTTCCAGTCCGCGCCGCCGCGCGATTAAAATGGGAGAGACTGATGTTGTCGCTGATTACTCGGATACACCTTCATCCTCGCCTGCCCTGATGTGACGCTACGCGTGCTGTTGGCGGAGAATGAGAATATTCCCCGGCGCTCCCGGCTTTCCCACATCGCCTCGTCATTCCCGCGCGTCACGTTAAAAAAACACTCGGTTTCAGACGAGGCAGTTTTTTTTTTGGGGTTTTTTTTTTTGTTTTTTTTTGTTTTTTTTTGGGGGGGCATTTCAACTCATTAGCAGAAGTAAAATTGATAGTGCGTCCCCCCCCCTCCCTCCTCCTCCTCTCTCTCTCTCTTTAGTGACCTTGCCTTTTTTTTTTCTTCTTCTTCTTCTTCTTTTTTTTTTTTTGTTGTTGGCATCATATATTTTCGGAGGATCATGCTGATGATGGAGAACAACGCCATGGATGCGCATCAGGTTGATATCGATTCGGAATTTGAACCCCGCGGCCGGCCACGGTCGTGCACCTGGCCGCTGCCGTGTCCGGAGGATTTCCCCGGGGGGGGAAGAGGCGAATCGCGGACTACCGCTGGCGTCCGTTAAGGTGGAGCAGTACAACGTGCCCGCGTGCCGGGCCGACGAGAAAAGGTGGCGCGCCGGCGGAGATAAAGCACCCGGCCGGCGCCCCTGCCCCCGTCGTCGCCGCCGCTCCTACGTGCATGTCTGGGGCGACGCTGGACGTGGCCGGCCAGCTGCGCAAAGCCAAGTCGTCGCGGCGGAACGCGTGGGGGAACCAGTCGTACGCCGACCTCATCACGCGCGCCATCGAGAGCGCCCCGGAGAAGAGGCTCACTCTGTCCCAAATTTACGACTGGATGGTTCGCTTTGTCCTTATTTCAAGGATAAAGGCGACAGCAACAGTTCCGCGGGATGGAAGGTAAGGCTTCTCTATTATGCACCGACGCTCCGCAAACCCCTTTATTGGTGCAACCCCGTAAACCGGGAGCTATATAGCTGCATGTGTGTGAAGCTCGGGCTGCGTGTGCAGCGGTGTAGAAGTAGTGAAATGTGCCTTTAAAAAAAAACAACCCCTCGGTCGAGAGCGATTTGGTGCCACCAGCGTGTCCCCGTATCCTCCACGCTACACAGCGTGTCAGAATGGGGCGGCGAGGATGGTCTGACAGGGGTTCAGCGGGTTCATCGTATTTTAGATTGCTCTGCGTGTGTGTTTGCGTGTGTATGTGTGTGTGTGTGTGTGTGTGTGTGCGTGTGTAGGAGTCGCCTACAACACAGCCCCAAAAAACGCCCCCTTTTACCGCTGCTCTCACACAGGCTAGTATTACGCACCGTGACGCATTGGGAAGGGATTGATTTTAAGCCAAGATTTTTTTCCCTTCTGTTTCAAGTCTTCACACGCAGAATAACGACTAGCACGATCGACACATAATGCCCCCCCCACCCCCGTCAGTTTTGCAGTGCCGTGGATATAAAGGCGTCACACGGGCCGTTTAGGATGAAACATTTGCCCCCCCTCCCCGTCCTCATCCTCTCCCGCCCCTCTGTTAGCCGTTGCGCGCGTTGAATTACGCACCGGCGGTGCAATTGGACGTTTCAAGGCGAGGGGCTTTAACAGGACGATAACAAGAGATGATGACACGGAGTGTCGCCCGAACAGATAAAACTATAGATTATCTCCCGAATTCAAATTAATATGAGGTTAATCTAATAGACCGGTCTGTTTAATCTACTTACATTTACCGCACGCACTGTGTGAGGATTAATGGTCTTTTGTTTCCAAGCCTCATGGCTTATCTCCATACCAATCTTTACTATTGTGCGTCTCTGCGTGCCCATTCCAAAAAAAAAAAATCTAGAACAACTTCACAGAACAATGTCCTGAAATCCAGATTTCACGAGCCAGTCATTGTTCCCCCCCCCCCTCCACCTCCCTTCTTTGTTCATGATACGCGCAGCCAAACTAGATCCTCTCATTTGATAAAGCCAAAGCTTTACTGATGTTCCATTGCGAACGCAACACCCAGCCAGCTTCTGCCAAGTCTGGGCTGTGCAGTTCGTCGAGACTGTCCTCCACCCAAAAACGACCCCATAGGTGGGTTGTACAAGCGGCTTATCGCGACCTACCGTGAGGTTTTAAGCTACCTCCTCGCGCTCCCCCGTCATTATAACACGTGTAACAATAAGCACCTCCTTCATAAGCTGTCGCGAGGAGGAATATTAATAAAAGCAAAGTTTAATGCCCAGACAGCACCCGGATGTGGGCCACTTCAGGCAATGATGCGGCACTGGTGGCCTTCTTCTTCTGGCCCTGACAAAATGGATGTGAGCCTGAAGTGGCCCACACACATGCAAATATGGCCCCAAACATGCCAGATCACATGTGGGCCTTTTTTGGCAAAGATGCGTTGCTCTGGGCAACATGTGATCCGGATGTGACCCTGAAGTGGCCCGTGTGATAAATGGTGAATATGGCCCGAGTATCACAAAACCAATATGGCCACCTTTGGCAAATATGTGGCACCACGCAGCACTGCTATGGCTGGGTTCTGGCCCAGATCTGGCAAGCAGGAGCGGACCGCCCAAGTGCCACCATTCCACGTGGTATGTGGGCCGGATGAAAGAAAGATGAAAGTCGGGTGTGGGACGGGTCCGCTCACAGCAATTTTGCTGTCTGGGCGTCACCTCGCGGTTATAACTTCCACGCTAGCTGACCTGCTAACTGTTGGCTAACGTTAAGTTGGCTCTTATGACGTCATTCATAGGTAAACATACTGCCAATAGCAATCTTACTTACTATACTAAACCGAGAAACTACACAAACACACACTGGCTACACATTCTATTGTTCTCACGTTGTTTTTAAAACCCCACAACGCACAGAGGCCAACGGTATCTGTGGCATGTCTCCTCCCGCCGGTAGGGGCGCTCATTTAGGAAACGCTGCTGTGGGGTCGTATTGGAGGACAAACGACCTATGTGGTGGTGTGGGTTGGAGGACTTGTTGAGTTCATCACATTCAAAGAAGAGTGCAAACACTCCAAAGCAAGACCGAGATCAGATGTTTCTTCCAGGGCACGTTTGGGTGGAGAAATCCGTTTGCCCTCTTCACTGGGACCTCGTGTATCTTTGTGCCCCGTTTCCTATTTTTTTTGTCCCATATGCACATTTGAGGAATGCGGTGACGAAGGGATCAAACAGGGATGGCGAAGGAACTTGGTGCTGGGTGCAAACCGGCCTTTATTAACGCGGTACATCCAAGGGGAAGAAGGAGGTAGTCACAAAGATAAACGCGCATGATGAATACGAGAGAAGACTCGGAAAAGACAATCAAGCATCTGCTGAACCCGGGCTCAGCGGCCTGCTCAGGGCCCCTCCGTGAGGTGAGGTGGGGTGGCTTAGACAAACGCAAAGGAGGGGAAGTGGGGATAAGAAAGTCATGGCGATGTCGGCTCTCTGACTAGAGATGGGGGGGGGGGCTGAACACCCTGCAGCGCCACGGGCACTGGGAGAAGCTCGACGTTAGTCCTCTCTGTGAACAAAAACGACCCCATAGGTCGTTCGGTACGAGCAGCGTATTACGAACGATAGTTACGTTTTAAAGTTGGGCGACCTCTAGCGGTCGTGCTGCCAATAGCAATCTCAGTTACGGCAGTTTATTACGACCGATAGTTACGTTTTAAAGTTCGGCGACCTCTAGCGGTCGTGCTGCCAATAGCAATCTCAGTTACGGCAGCTTATTACGACCGATAGTTACGTTTTAAAGTTGGGCGACCTCTAGCGGTCGTGCTGCCAATAGCAATCTCATTTACGGCAGCTTATTGCGACCGATAGTTACGTTTTAAAGTTGGGCGACCTCTAGCGGTCGTGCTGCCAATAGCAATCTCAGTTACGGCAGCTTATTACGACCGATAGTTACGTTTTAAAGTTAGGCGACCTCTAGCGGTCGTGCTGCCAATAGCAATCTCAGCAGTTACGGCAGCTTATTACGACCGATAGTTACGTTTTAAAGTTGGGCGACCTCTAGCGGTCGTGCTGCCAATAGCAATCTCAGTTACGGCATCTTATTAACGACCGATAGTTACGTTTTAAGGTTGGGCGACCTCTAGCGGTCGTGCTGCCAATAGCAATCTCAGTTACGGCAGCTTATTACGACCGATAGTTACGTTTTAAAGTTAGGCGACCTCTAGCGGTCGTGCTGCCAATAGCAATCTCAGTTACGGCAGCTTATTGCGACCGATAGTTACGTTTTAAAGTTGGGCGACCTCTAGCGGTCGTGCTGCCAATAGCAATCTCACGTTACGGCAGCTTATTACGACCGATAGTACGTTTTAAAGTTGGGCGACCTCTAGCGGTCGTGCTGCCAATAGCAATCTCAGTTACGATACGAGACGGGGAAACGACACAGAAACGTGCTGGCTACACATTCTGTTGTTCTCACGTTGTTTTTATCACCGTTTACTGACGACTTACCTTTATTAGCCCGTCTGTGAGGCGTTGTCAAAAGGATGTCAACAAGTAGGTAAAAACTCTCAATGCACAGAGGCGAAAAGCATCTGCGGCATATCTCCTGCCGCCGGTAGGGGCGCTAATTTAGGAAACGCGACCGTGGTCGTATTAGAGGGTATGCGACCTATGTGGTCGTACGGTTTGGAGGACTTGCAGGTTTCTTTGTCAATCTTTTCACAAACACACGCACGCACGTGCACACACACACACACACGCACGCACGTGCACACACAGTCACGTGTTTATCGGTCGATTCACCCCACACACAAGCACACATACATACACACAAGGGTTGTGCGTTGGCGAGAAGCTGGCGATACGATACGTATCACGATACAGGGGTGACGATTCAACATATCACGATATGTTGCGATATTGTGAGAAAGTTGTCTAGCGGTTGTGGGGTTGCACGCAACACAACGTGTTTGTCGCGAGCCTTCACGTGTCAACAATTAAAAATCGATACAGCGGTTGGGAGAATCGATACAGTATCACAGAGGATAATATCGCCATACTCCAGTGTATCAATACCCCCTAATACACACACACACACACACATATGCACACCAACTTGGGGCGTGAACTCATTTGCGCGCGCGCACATAGACACACCCCCACGTGCGCACGTGCAATTCGCTTTTCCTCGTGTCTTCCCCCAGACATTCTGTTCACGCGGCGCTGCCCTCCTCTCCCCGGCTGAGGAGGGCAGCGTTAAGAGGGGGAGTCATCTCGGTCTAATCACCGCCTCATCTGGCCCGGGGTACACGGAACAGCAACAGTCCAATCTTTATGGTCGGGTGTAGAATTGGATTTAAAGGAGCGCTTAATTCCCGGAGCCTTGTTTGTGCCGCCGGGGATGCCAGCTTGATGCCTGCTCAGATTCCTGCAGAGGGGCTTTGTGTCAGCGTTTTGATTGGCTGGTTTGGCAGAAAGCTGATTGGTGTGGAGGCTTCCAAGTAAGACAAAAACAACTTGAGTCGATCATAATAGCGCTCTTAAACAGACACACACACGCACAGACACACACACACACGTACACAAACAAACACATAATCCAACTGTTACTGTAGTCTTAACCAGCCCCGAGACACAGAATAACCCACACATAGTACACATGCATGTGCGCGCGTGCACACACACACACACGCGCACACACACACACGCCCCTCATGCTGTGTATGACTCTATGTTTTTGGGGAGGGGGTCGTATGGACGGAGGCAGTGTTGGGAAAGTTACTTCTGAAACGTAATAGTTACAGATTACTACGTAAAGTTACTGGATTACTAGTTCTCCTGATAAAGCGGAATCAGTAATCAGGGACATTTGTCATTTCACTTCGTGTAATTGCGCACGTGAACCGAAACGAAACATCGTTTCCCCAAACCCACATCAACACAAAGACAAAAACACTCATCCAAACTACAAAAACAAATATATCCAACATATATGTATATGCACCCATATACATATACATGCATATATATATACTTATACATATAAATACATACATATACATACATATATACACATATACATACATACATACATACATACATACACACACACACACCACACACACACACACACACACACACACACACACACACACACACATATATATATATATATGCAGATATAAAAATAAATAAATAAATAATGTCACTGTCCAAGAGCGAACGCCAGCCAGGATGACTGTTGGAACCGCCGGTCTGCATGGGCTAGCAGTTAGCTTAGCCAGCCCCGCTTCCGCGTCCTGTCAGACCGCCCTTGGTGTTACTTCCTCGGGCGCAGCTCCGGGCAGGGCCGTGGACCCAGGTCCCACAGGACGCAGCAGACCAGGCTCTCCCAACCAATCCAGCACCAGCTCTCCCAGCCATCAGACCAAGACAAACTTAGACGCAGACGTGGACAAAGACCCTGCATGGACGGTACTGGGCGAGGCCGCCGCAAACGGGAATTCGCGCAGCCATCTTCCCACACCGGAAGCGGAGAATGAGTAATGTAAATATTTTAATTACGTTTATCAAAATAATTTGTTACTTACTGATTACTTTTGTAACAAATGTTTTGAACTTGGCAATAAAGTGAAAAGTCCTAAAAACATCCATTAAACCTCACAGCAGATCTCAACCCTGATTTCTGTCACACCTTCATCAAAGGTTCTTCAGTATAACTTGAGTCAAGACTGGAATGTTTTGATTTTAAAGCACAACCGCCAAAATAAACGAGCTTTTGAGCGAAAAGAACACATTTGAAAACTTTATTTTCCAATTTTCAAGTTTTTTGGAACAGGTATACAAGACACACGAACAACAACAAAGAAACCCCCCCCCCCAAGGCTCAAGAGAAAAAAGAAAAAAGGACTATGCAGGGATTTCTTCTTCCAATTCCACATAATAACCATGTTTTATAAAGTTGTACACATATACCTATAAAGTATTGTCGTTACAACCAGGTAAATAAAAAGTGCATTCAATAAAAGGGGAAACCTTCAATAAAGTCTAGGACTCCAGGTCAAAGTAAAGTTTTCCATATTTTATATCGGTCCTTTTCTAAAGGTAGAAAGGACAGCACCTCCCCTTAACCACCGCAAAAATGATGGCGCTTTATTCCACTTCCGGTTAAATTAGGATATGTCTGCGTGCTAGTAATGAAGCAAGCGCTTGAGCATTTACCTGCAAAGTTGTGACCTTACAGTTAGGGGGCGGTATGCCAAAGATGGCGGTGTGAAAATCAGGGCTTATGGTCTGTTTACAGACGTGAGAATACATTAAATATCTGTCCCCAGTAGGCTGTTGAGGGAGGGGCATGCCCAGAACATGTGCCCCACCGAGGCTGGACTATGGCTGCACCTCGGACAGCCAGGGTCTGTGGTGGGAAAGACTCTGGCAAGCTTGTCCCCCGAGTAGTGAAGACGGTGAAGCACCTTAAACGGAATTAGCCCATGTCGTATACACAACGAGGACGTATGTATACGAGTTAAGCTGTCTCGCATCCCTGTATCAGTGTGTAGATTATAGAGACCCGTCTCTTCCCATAAGGGATCCATCTCTAGAATAACATCTAATTGGCTCCTGGTAGCAGATACGGAAATGAGGGAAATACTTTCTTGCAAAACTACGGATTTGAAGGTAACTAAAAAATGGGATGTGGGTATGTTATGATCTTTGGTAAGTGTTTCAAATGAGGTGGATGTTCCGTCTTTACATAGATCACAGAAGAACACCCAGTCCATTTCTATGCCAAAGTTGAAATGTGTTATGACGAGAAGAACTGATTATTTGCTACTGGAAAAAGACCGCTAGCATGCTTTAATCCAAAAATGCCTCGCTTTAACCACCGGGTTTGGTATCGGCATGTTGGGGTTATGTGGTAATGGAGAGGTGAATATCGGTACGGGATTGCATAAGAGTTCCATGTGAACCCAATCTGTGCCCTGTTGATTCTCATATGTAAATGCCCAATGTAAAACTTTTACGATGTTCGCAGCCCAGTTAGGCAAGCCTCATCCTCCTATCACCTTAGGGACCTCCAAGTAGATTTTCTTCATCCTGGGGTTTGGATTGTTCCAGATGAATGATGAAATTAATCTATCTAATTGTTGAAAAGTTGTCATATGAATATGGGAATCATTGGAATCATTTGAAAAAGATAGAGAAATCTGGGTAAGACTGTCATTTTAACTATATTAATGCGGCCCACTAATCAAATTGGTAGCACTGACCACTTTTTAAAATCTCGTTTTGTTCGTTCTATTAGTGTTTTAAAGTTATGGTTATATAACCTCCCCATTGTATGGGTGACTTTGATTCCTAAATATGTAAACTACATTATGTTCAAGTTCAAATGGAAAGCTAGAGTAGTCTCTATCAGTGTGGTTAATCGGAAAAAGCAAGCTCTTTGAATAGTTTATCTCATAACCTGACAGGCGACCAAAGTTATCCAGGGTAAGTAATAGTCTTGGAGTGCGGTAGTCTTGGGTTGGGTATATAACAACAGGTCATCTGCATAAAGTGATACCTTGTGCAATTTACCGCCTCGTGAGATACCTTTAATGCCATCCTCTGCCCTAAGAGCTATAGCGAGTGGCTCAATTGCCAAACTGAACTGGTAAGGAGAGAGGCTGCAGCCCTGTCTGCAGCCCCTATGGAGCGAAAAATAATCAAAAATCATATTATTCGTCCGCACTGCGGCTGTCGGTGAGCAATATAATATTTTAACCCATGCTAGGAGTGATGAACCAAAGCCAAACCTTTCTAGAGCAGCGAATAAGATATTCGATGCAGTCAAATGCCTTCTCAGCGTCTAAAGAAATCACTACTTCTGTCTGTTCTGCAGAATGTGGTGTGTACAGTACATTAAATAGGCGGCGCATGTTATAGAATGACTGCCTGCCTGGTATAAAACCAGTTTGATCAGGGTTAACAACCGTTGGGACAAGAGTTTCAATACGGGTGGCCAAGATTTTTGTAAGGATTTTGTAGTCCCAATTCAGCAAGCTTACAGGGCGGTAGGGGCCACACAGTAGGGTATCTTTGTCTTTTTTATGCAACACTGATATGATTGCCTGCGTCATAGCTTGGGGTAATTTCTGTTGGTTAAACATTTCCTGATACAACAGGTTAAGTATCGGTGCCAGCTTGTAGCAAATTCTTTATACATTTCAATTGTGAACCCATCCGGACCCTGTGCTTTGTGGCTCTGCATGGATTTAATTGCTTGTATCACTTCCTGTGTTTATATCTGTCTGTCTATCTGTGCTCGGTCCTCAAGGGCAGTTTCTGGTATGGTCAGACCGTCTAAAAAAGTGAAAATATGCGACGAGTCGCTTGGCGGTTTTGAACTATAAAGAGTAATATAAAATGGTTTAAACTGGTTATTGATGGGATCAGGGTTGGTGGTCTTTATCCCAGCTGCTGTGCAAATGTCAGGAGTGGTGTTAGCGGCTGTGGACTGTCTAACCTGATGGGCTAATAGTTTTCCAGCTTTCTCTCCATGCTCATAAAATGTCTGTTTTGATTTAAAGAATAATGGTTCTGTTTGTGTAATGGAGAGATTGCCTAATTCTGTTTTTAATAATGTTTTTTTTCTTATAAAGTTCAGGTGTTGGGGAATCAGCATATGAACGGTCCACTTCCGCTATACTATGGGACAGTTCTGTTAGACGTTGCTTATGTGTCTCTCTCTCATGTGCTGTGTATGAGATTATTTGGCCTCTAAGGTAAGAACATATTTGGATGTAATCACCAACATGTTGATTAGTAACTGTAACTTAATTACTTTTTTCCCTCAGTAACTGTAATGGATTACAATTACATTTATTTTGTAGTTTAATCACATAACACTGTTACATGTAAGTAGTTACTCCCCAGCAGCGGATGGAGGCCGGACGGGGATGAGGGGGAGTGAAATAAGATCCAGTCAGACTCCTGCTATTAAAAGCAGTCTTTAAGAGCTGTTGTGTAATCGTGTCTGAGAGGCGCTGCTAAACTGGCCTGAGCTCTTTGTCTTGGCCGTGGAGCCACTCGGTCTCGGGCACCAGCAGCTTCTATTGCCTATTAATACTGGTCTGTTTTCTGGGAAGGTGCAGCCGGCCTGTGACCACAGTGTGGTAGTAATGGTAACCCCCTCCCCGCCCCCCCGCCCCCGGGGAAGTGGTCAGCTTAGACACACACACTTGTGTAAGTGTCCAGTAGTCGCGTTACAGTGATGGCTATGTTTGGATCTCCTTGACTGCGGCGCCACGACTGTGGTCAGGTGTTTTGACCATGTTCGCTATAATTTCGTCCATGGCGGGGGAGGCTGCGTTTCGTCACACGAAGCGAAACCTGCGGCGCGTTGTGTCACGTGTGCTGCTGTTGGGGGCGGTTGTGGGGATGCGCCCTGCTGTGTACATTCCACGTGTGGCTGCACGGGAGAATGGATGCGGTGGGGCCGGGTTTTGTGGACAGGCGGCTGTCGTGGGCAAGCACACACGCACGCACGCACGCACGCACGCACATACTCATGCACGCACGCACGCACGCGAGCGTGCACGCACACGCACACAGATTCAGACAAACTTCCATCGGTTCGTATCATTTCTGTGTGCGGAACTGAAAACCTTCAGCCCATTTGTAGAAATGCTTTTGCAACATGTACGTGTTGGGATTGATTTTAAAATTGAATGCGTGTCCCAGGTGGCTGTCGCAGGCAAGCACGCGCACGCGCGCACGCAGCACACACGCGCACAGAGGCGGCGGGTCAACAGTCGGTGTCTTCATCAGAGGTGGTGAGGTGGGTTGGTGGGATACGGCGCTGCCACACATGTCAACGGCCCAGCTCTCCTTGAAAGAATGAGAGAGACAGAGAGCACTGGACACAGACAAAGAGGAAGAGAGAGAGAGGGAGAGAGAGGGAGAGGGAGAGGAGAGGGAGGGGGGGGGGGCAAGAGAAATAGGTGCCAGTGAGGCGTTCTGAACCACAAGTATTATTCGTCCTGCCAGTAAGAAAAAACTCAAGAAAAAATCCTTTTGAACCGATTTCGGGTTTGAGTGGGAGAGGCAGAGGCAGAAAGGGATGAGAGAGAGAGAGAGAGAGAGAGAGAGAGAGAGAGAGAGAGAGAGAGAGAGAGAGAGAGAGAGAGAGAGAGAGAGAGAGAGAGAGAGAGAGAGAGAGAGAGAGGTGGTGGCCCCAGCTGCTGAGCACATTGATAGCAACCTTAATGCCTGTGATGCTCCATTGGCAGCCGGCGGGCGGAGGGGGATTGGTTGGAGATGGTGGAACAGGCTTAGAGGTTGCCCGTGCCAGCCGCCTGGCGCGGGCTGCGCAGAAAGCCCTCCGCGCCGCCACGCTGCCATTGTTATTATCACAAAGACGCAGCAGAAGGAGAGGGAGCTCTTGAGTCGGCGGGCTTGGCACTGGTTGGAGCGTGGGGGTGTGGCGAGGGAGGATGGGGTTTTTGTTGGGGTGGGGGGGGGGGGAAACTTCATCTGATCAGCCTTCTGAAAAGAGGGAAAACATGGAGGGAAGAGCCGGCGGCGGCGGGGGGGGGGGGGGCTTGAATGGAAAGGAGGCCATATATAGACAGTGGAGGTTTTGCGCCAACAGATCAACGGCTCTGCGGTTGATGTGGAGATACAAAAGGCACCGCCGCCGTCGAATAGCGGGAGCATTTCGGGTGACGGTCGTGTTTTACCGAGGTTTTTGGACGGCCTGCGGATGAACGAGGCGCGCGCCCGGCGGCGGAGGCCGACTCGCGGCACGGTGCTCGCCGCTCCGGTGAGTCACGGCGCAGAGAGAGCACAGGATCCGTGCGCTCGACCCTTGCGCGCTCTTCAATCGGCGCGTATAAATCTATGGGCGCAGCGAGAGGGAGGATGTCGAGAAACCCTCCAGACGGAAATTCCAGGGAGGAAACTGAGTCCAGACGCACGCAGTCACGCAGGGCCGGTCTTGGGAGCTGTGCCTGGTGTGTCGTAAAATGTCGGCCGAGCGCACACACTTCTACTCCACGTCGTCTCTGCTCAGACCTCTGGGCTTCGAGTGTTCTGGTGTCTGGGCAGGATGATGAGCGCGAGCGGCTTGCGGAGCGCGTCTGCTGCAGCTCGCCACCAGACTGTGACTCAGGCACCAGTCAGCACCTCGTGTCACCCAACCAGCCGGGTCGTGGACTTGTAGATTAAACCGGCGGAGTGCTTGGAAAGTGACGTTAAAATCACTAAGCGCTGCATAATTTCACCACTTCATGCCCTGACAAATACCCCGAAATGTACCTGACAGCCCCACGACACAAATGGACCGGGACAGGCATTCGTTCTAAAATCAATCCCAACACTTGTGCTGCAGAAGCGTTTCTACAAATGGAACGAGGGTCCGAGTTCTGCACACAGAAATGATATGAATTGATAAAGTTTTGCATGAATCCGTTGTGTGCGCGCGCGCGTGCATGCGCGCGCGTGCGTACGCGTGTGCAAGCGTACTTGTTGTTTTATTGCGAGGCCTGATGGGAGTCCAGGTCCAGGGGGTACAGCTCTAGTTAATAATTCAGATGCGGCTCATTATCAAGGCGGTTGCAGATCTCTCTCTGATTCCACCTTAATTGCAGTCAGGATGTGCCTCTCAGACACTCTCAAAGTCACGTCCCCCTCCTGTCTGCACCCGCAAATGACTACCGCGCGCCACGCACGCACGCGCGCACACGCGCGCACACACCTACCTTGTACAGCTCTCACCACCATCGGTGCAGCAGAGACCCTCATCCAGACCGGGCCAGTCTCTCTCCGTGTTAGCAGGTGAAGGCCCGTTTGGACAAGGGACGGGTGAGCCCCACTCACAGCCTGCGACCATTACAGAATATTGACTCGGAGGCCAGGAACGTGCTCATTATTATCATTATTAGTCCCTTTACATGTTTAATCAGCTCGTGACGAGGGCTCTCTGCTGCTGCGGTCCCGGCAGACTGAGAGTGATGGCGGGGGATCAGCGGAGGACCGGCCGCCCTGTGATTAATGTGCCGGTGGAGATCAGGGCTCTCAGCGCCAGGCGTGGACCACCGAGAGGCGCCCCGCTCCACCGCCTCCGGCCCGGGGGGGGGGGCGGGGGGTCGGCTGCATTCAACACGGGGCCGACAGGCCACAGACAGACCGACCCAGACCAGTCCCTGTAAGAGGCTGGAATCAGAATCAGGAATCAGGAACACTTCATTTGTCGTTTCATTTCATGCACTTGCGCACATGAAATGAAAACGAAACCTGGTTTCTCCCAGCCCACAGCAGCGCAACACAAAGACCACAACACACATCCAAACTGCAACAACGCATACATCCAAACTAACACATACAGCTACACTAAACAATAATAATACTAATAATAATAAAAATCACTGTCCAGGAGAACGAATCCCAGCTAGGATGACTGTCCGGTCTGCAGGGCTAGCAGTTAGCTTAGCCTGCCCCGCTTCCGCGTCCTGTCAGACCGCCCTCGGAGTGTCCCCCTCGGGCACCGCTTCAGGCAGCAGCAGATCAATTCCCCCAGCCGATCCAACGCCAGCTCCCCCCAGCCAGACACCTTCGACACACCTCCCCACACGCCACACGACGACACCAAAACCAGTCAAGGCTAGGCGAGGCCGCCGCCAGACCGCCCTCGGTGTTATCGGAGCTGCCGTCTGTCTGCAAGGGCTAGCTTAACCTCTCCCGCTTCCGCGTCCTGTCAGACCGCCCTCGGTGTTTCCTCCTCGGACGCAGCTCCAGGCAGGGCCGTGGTCCCTGGGCCCACGGGACGCAGTAGACCAGGCTCCCCCAGCCGATCCAGCACCAGCTCTCCCAGCCATCAAACCAAGACACAAACTTAGACGCAGACGTGGACAAAGACCCCGCATGGAACCGCTACTGGGTGAGGCCGCCGCAAATGTAAGCTCGCGCCGCCATCTTCCCACACCGGAAGCGGACATTAGCTCCTTATCGCGGTGAAACATGTTAACGCGTTTGTGTGACTTCTGTTCCTGCCCGCCGTTCCGGAAGGAGAGCACACGTGTCTGCGTGGTGGCGCTATAAGAAGGGTAGGGCAGAGCTTTTTTTGGTGATTGAAATATCGATCACAGAAACGACACATTGGGACAAATTTAGCAGTTTACATTCGCAGTGTAGCAGAAACTAAATCTTGTACTTCAGGACAGTAGTACTCATATATTACTGCACTACTGCAAATTCTGCTGAGAACATTTACATTTGGCTATGCGCACAATGTACTCATAGTGTGCGTGCGTGCTGTGCGTGCGTGAGACTGTGTGCATATGTGGCCCCTGGCTGCTGGGGGCAGTTAGGAGGGCAGCAGTGTGAGACGGCCTCGCAGTGGATTTCTGTGTCAGTTTGATGAAAATAGGTCAGGATTCAGAGCCGGGCGTTTAGCATGCTGCCACGTGATGATGGCTGACGCCGCCGTGCGACAGTTAGCCTTGAATGAACCCAGACCCTCCGCTCCCCCCTCTCCCCTCTCTCCTCCCTCTCTCTCTCTCTCTCTCTCTCTCTCCCTCTCTCTCTCCCTCTCCTCTCCCTCTCTCTCTCTCTCTCTTCTCTCTTTGCTCTCTCTCTCTCTCTCTCTCTCTCTCTCTCTCTCCCCTCTCTCCCCCTCTCTCTCTCTTTCTCTCCCTCCCTGTCTCCCTCCCTCTCCCTGTCTCTCTCTCTCTCTCTCTCTCGCTCTCGCTCCCCCCTCTTCTCTGTCTCTCGCTCTCCCTGTCTCTCTCTCTCTCTCTC